>NW_017535952.1:189739-288704 GCF_001853355.1 Bactrocera latifrons | reverse complement strand
AAAAATCTACTCTCGTTGCTGCTAAAATAAAAGTCAAAGTGGCATGGCGTGGCGTGTTAAGTTTAAAAAATATATACATACTTACATGTGTATATGAAGCAGCGTAATGGTGTGTAGAGTGGCTGGCCAGTGCAATTTTATCTTTTTGGTTTCATTTTATTTTATTTGATGAAAATTAAGTTTTCACTCCTCCCCCATATCAACATGTCAATCGTTCAATTTGTTGRCCTGTGTTATTAACCAAAACATTCATACAAAAAAAAAAAAAAAATAATAATAAATAAAAACAAACAACTTTGGAATGATCTCAATTTAGCAATGTTGTAGTGTGTGTATAAGAGTATTATTTTTCCTCTTTATAAAAAAAAGAAACATATATAAAATTACCAAAAAACATAACACACATTACATAATATAAAAACTAATTATTTTAATTGAATGTACATCGAATTTGTATTTTTAATGTGAGTTGAAAATGATTACAAAATTTTTAAACAAATTAAATTAATTATTTTAATTCATGCACATTTCAACAATTCATAGAACTACAACACAAGCAAAAAATAACAACAAAAAAATTAACTAAAAAGTATAAAAATAAAATAAATGTGTAAAAATATTCAACAAACAATTTTGTAAGCAAATTAACAAAAAAAATATATGTAATAAAAACTGCACCGTTAAGAGTTATGGTTGAAGGCGTGCATCATTTGATTTTAAAAAATTTCGAAAAAAATAGCATTCAAAGTGCTAAAAGTTTAAAATCATCCTTTGAAGAAAAAATCTAAAATTTTATGCAAAACAAAGAATAATTAGAACAAAGTAAAATTTTTATAATGAGAAAAAAATTACAATTTTCATAATTAGAAATAGTTAAAATTTGTGCTTGTTATATAACCATAATCTCTCTCCGGCGCAGTGGCATTTGTTGACGTTGTATTGAGTGCACTGAAGCATATGCGCAAGGGCAATAGTCGAAAGCAGCAAGTTTTAACTTTACAAAAGCAAAGAGCAGCAACAGTAACAATAGCAATAAAAAACTTTGCAACCTTTTCTAGCAACTTATTTGATTATGYGTAATTGTAATTTATTTGGTTTGCTGTTAGTGCATTTTAAGCATTTCGAATTCTTCAAGTCCCTCATTCATTTTATGATCGATCAATTATAAATACTATTTTAGTTATTTAGTGACAATTTTTTTTGCTTAAGAAATACATATATATATCTGTCTCTTATACACATCTAGATGTGTATAAGAGACAGGTATATATATATGTATATATACATTTAATTAAATTTAATTTTTAATTGTTTTATTTAATTTTTAAATAAAGTTTTTGCATATTTTTGTTTTGTTGATTTGTACATAGTAGATACAACAAACTATGCTATGTAGTAGTATTAGTATGTAGAATGTGTGTTTTGTGTATGCACTTGAGCTGATCGTTTGTGCTTCAGTGTTTTGTGCAAGTGAAACCCAGTAAACAGCTTACAACTGTAGATATTCTTATGTATGTAAATTATGAAGAAACAAAAATAATATATAATTGTAATTATTTGATTATCAGTGTGAGAAAAATTGTAAAAATTACTTAAGCCTACAATTGTAATAAAAAAGTATATCAAAATAGCTTTTGTTATTGGCAAATGAACAATTTAATAAAATATATATATTTGAAAGAAAAATTAATTTTAACAACTGGTSGTTTTGATTTCGAACAAAAAATGAAAGGAAAACACTCCTCTTCRCARGTGGGTATGAAAAGGTATTTAACTTGATTATGAACGGAAATTGTARTTAAATTCTCTGGGTAAATGATATCTCAAAACAAAAAAAATGTATTTTGCTAAGTTTTTAGGACTGTCCTTAATTATGRTACCAAATATGAGCACGATCTGTCAACCAGTTTGTTCACAGCAGTCGATTAAGTCGATACACCTCAGTAGGGTGTTGCGATTTTTACAAATGGATCTACATAAATATCGAACGAAGAATTTGTCTAAGATTTTGTATTTCTAACCGAATTTCGTGTGTGGAATAATTGCGAATGTTGGAAAATGCTTACGGTGATTCGTGCAATGCCGATCCCACTTCATGGAGAGCATTGTAACTGCCGATGAGAAATGTGTTCATGAGTTTGACATGCAAACAAGTCAACAATCCTCGGAATGGAGACAAAAAAAACAGAGCCGAAAAAAAAAACACTCCAAAATCGCTCAAACATCAAGGTGATACTCAATGTGTTTGGTGCATCATGAATTTGTTCCGGAGGGACAGAAAGTCAATACGGATTCGATTTGTCAGTATTAAGGTGTTTGCGTGGCAACATCCGTCAAAAACGCCCGGAATTTTGGGAGAMCAATTCATGGATTTTACATGATGATGAAGCTCCATCGTATCGAGCTACGCTTGTGACCGCATTTAAAACCAAAAACGCAATGAATACTATTGATTAGCCACTGTATTCACCAGATTGGCGCCGTGTGATTTTTCTTGTTCCCCAAACTGGAATTGCAACTCCGTGGAACCCACTTTAGTCGATCGAAGAGATAARACAAAAATCGATTTCTCGAAGTGGCGTATTAAAAATAGCTTTCTGTAGATAATTATCAGTAGGATAAACATATTACCCAAATTTTCTCATTTAGTGGTACCTTTTTTTCATTGTTGTTTGGTATTTCATTATGGAAACACATACGCCTGAACAACGTTTACAAATCGTTACAAACTTTATTACGAAAATTCAAGTTCTATAAAGAATGTGTTTCGCCCGCTTCGCTCAACTTATGGCTAACATAATAACCCAGCATTCTTTTGTGTTTTTCTTTAAACATTCCCCATTGATTTTGAAGTTTTTGTGTTTTGTTTTTTAAGTAGGGGGATCGAAATGTTTCACCCTTTAGTTTAAAGAGTTCTGGTACTACAGTTATTTTCAATAAATACTACCCCCTGCTGGTTTCAACAATATATCTGAGCCAAATTACTTCTTGCTGTCATTCTAATCATTGCAATATATATGACCACACAACTATAAACTCTCGTTGTTATTAGCAGCGAGCGTATAAAGAGCATCCATCTTGATGTCGTCAATGCGCCGACAGCTAGTGATCCATCATATAAACCAAGTAGCAGAAAAAAATTGTTCATTAATTGATTTCCGTTCGCCACTTCTGACAAAACGATAACTGTTTACCTGATCTCAACCGAAGATGGCTGCATGATCAACTTTAAATCAAGCAGTTGCAAAGCAATTCGAGCGTAAATCATATTGCCACCGATTGAAGTTAGTATCAATTATACAGATGTATCGTATGTACTGTATAAACGCTAGGCAGTGTCTAAACTAATACAGCTTACAGAAAGTTGATAAATCACTGCGCATTTTAGTGCTAGCTTTGCCCGTTAAGCGTTGCAAGCGATGCACCTGCGTTCCAGCAAATTCCACTAGCACACACACACCTATAATACATAAATACGAATGTGGCTAACGTCGGTGCCGTCTAATCACGGCAAACAAAGCGATTCCAGCGAAACCTTAGGGACAAACATACGGTTGGTCATCTCATCAACCGGCCTATTAGACGGTGGTGTGAATAGGTCGTTCGGCTAGTTTATTTTTATGCCTTGGGGTCATTAAAAGCCAAGCTTTGGTMGCCTTAAGAGCCTTAATTAGAGAGTCGAATATGGCTGGCGACTTAAGTTCCATTTTCATTTCCGATGCGATCGCTAGAAGCTTTATAATCATAAGCGCTTACTTACATACATACAAATATACTTAKACATGCACAGAAAAAAACACAAATRCAGACACGCATGCTTACATACATACACACACATACTTATGTAAGAATGTTCAAGACTTCATGTGCGTGCCTGTTCAGGTGTGCAAGTGTACTTTGCGCTGTGGAAATGACCATATGATTGCTTTATTATTTTTACCGTTGTGCGGCAAAGAAAATAGTCTGAGAAAATGACTACGAAAGAGAGAAAACGGCAGTGAAATGATGAAACGTAATGAATAGGCATATTCAACTGAACACATCTACCTTTCATACATGCATATTCATATATATGTAGAGAACATTCATTCGTTTGTAAGTGCTTTCGCATTGTATGTACATATGTTTGTAAACATGTTTGTGTATAATTACATATGGGCATAATTACCGTCTTGTGAAAGTTACAAATGTTGGCTACGCCAACCCAGAACAAAATTTCACATCAAATTAGGGAGTTTTAGGGATTCTTTCGCTTGACTTTTTGCTTTTCACGCTAAAGTACAATACATATGTGCATATGTTATATATAGTATATGGTTTGTAAGCAGGCGTATGCGTGTTTATATATACATTTTACAAATGCAAACAAAACGTAATTGTTTGACTTTTTAATCTTTGTTTCTTCATTTGTTTCGGTCAAATAAAAGCGCTCTATGCTGCTTTTGAATTCTTTCTAAGGGCGCAACGGTTCTGGACAGGTTGGCAGGTTCATTACCCTTAGCGAGAAATACTCGCAAATGTTTGCGAATGGAAATTCATAAGCTCTGTCTGATGTCTGAATGTGAAATTTTTTAAAAATTTAAATTTCTCATTTCTTCAAAAATTACAATAATCTGCATTCGGCCATTGGTGAAGCAAGTTTACAGGCAGCGACTGAGTTATTGGTGAAAAAAGTTTCTTTTGCAAGTTAGACTCAATAAGAAAAAGATTAACTTCAGTTCACAAAAATTTTTTTTTCATGTTTTCGTACGCGAATTTGATTTTGAGCGGTCGGTATGTATGCAGCTAAATTCTACTGCGCTTTGTTCTGCACAATTTTTTGTTTGTTTGGCAATATTTATTATTAATCGAAAGTGTTAGCCGCAGCTACGTCTCAGATGATTCATCAGTTGAGTCCAATTTTCTGGTCACTGGCTAATGTTGTGCTCCGCGGCCTGAATTGATGCGTGATTGTCCGCATAGACTTTAGACTTCACATATCCCCACCGGAAAAAGTCGAACGGTGTGATATCACACGATTAGCCGAAAACGTGAAATTTCCTGCTAACCGAAGTGTTTTTTCAAAAAAAAAAAAACATCCATTCATATATTTTCTCAGCCTACAGTATTGCGCAAAATATATGCAACAGTAATTTTTCGAATTTATTCCAGATGAACATAATTTCGTTTGATTTATCTTATTATGATTTGAATCTTGTATTCGAAATTGGCGAGCTATTAGATGTACGCTTCGAGTAAGTGACATGTTGAAGTGCATTACATTGAAGCTTAAATCTTCATGTTAGAGTTTCTAAAGGTGATTATTTATACTCATATACATCTCGACCGATAATACATTGATTTGCAGCGGACATCAGCCCTGAGAGTCGCATCGACGTACCGCACTGTATCCGAATGCGCAGAGCTGATGATGAGTGATGTCACTATTGTGCAAAGGCATTTTAACTAACATTCTAACGGCTTCAAAAAATTCTTTGATTTTATAATTATATATATTTATATTAATATTTACGGTCACAAAGTTTCGATATTTAAGGAGCAGAATTCAACGATGAAATTGTTGATCGCCGTTTTCTCAAAATGGTGTTTTCAAAGTCGGTGACCAACTTGACTTAAATTTTAACACGAGATTCTGAAATATATTTTTAATTATTTAATAAATTTTATGATAATCAATAAATATTTTTATGAGCAATTTAAATCCGAAACTTTGGTCAAAAATCGATTTCTTTTAGAAACCGACATTTTATATAAAAAAAAAAAATTAATTATTCCATCGATTAATTACTAGATTTAACATTACATTAACGAAATCTGTTTGATTTTTAAATTCAGAGGATTCAATTCAGAGATATAGGGGTCTCCACAAAAGGTTTTTTTTTGAGGGTAGTAGTCTGTAGATCCTTTCCAAATAAATATTTTTGCCAATACTAWGTCTTAAAATACCATAATATGTGTGCAAAATTTTTGGATCAATAACTGTACATAACCCCTTCATCGAATTGAAGACAGCTTACAATTTAGTTTCAACAAGATGCATATATTTTGCACAATACTGTGTACAAATGTACTCTTGGCATATATATATTTATATATATTATATATATGTAATATAAATATATATATTGTACATATAAATATAGGTACWTTAATGTACATATATACTTGTATGTACATATGCATATTGGCGCATGCACAACCTGCTTACAAAGTTGTGCTATATTTTTGTATCTTTATGAAAATTATTGCTTATTTCTTTGATATACTTGTATATTTATGTGATAGCGTTGCGCTTTTGACACATTGAAATGACTGCACAAATGCTCAGCGGCTAAATAGAAAATCACTTTAGTTACCTTGAAATTCTGTGATTCTCGACATTAGACATAAATCTAGAATTTTATACTTTTTCAATAAATACCAATACAAATGCATATATACTATTTATATGTGTACATATATATGTGTAATACATAAAACGAAATTTATGAGAKATGTAAGGTTTTGCTGGGGAAATTGGCATACCATGCCTTAACTTGAATTGAAAATCTACTTCTATTATTTAGAAAAAACAAAAATTATTTAAGATTTTTTGTAAGAATCATAATATTAAGCAGAAAAGCAGGAGGTATTACGAATATACATACATACTAATATGAGCAAAAAATAGTAATAATTTTAAAATTCTTTATTTATTCTTCATAATCTACGTCCCCTTTCAAAGTAATCCCCCTTGTCCTCAATACACTTGGCGGCGAGATTGAGACAACAATGGGCATTAGAGGGACTAGCATACATTCAATATTGCTTGAACATTTAATTGTGGAAACATTTTTTTCACTTTGGATCTCACATAATTTTCCAATCGCTCAAAAAAAACAAAGTTTCTGTCCATTGGTCGAAAGATGTCAATAAAATAACTGTACGTTAGCAGTGCTTCTAAACACCTCTATGACAACGTGACAAGATATGAATCATGGATTTACGCGTAAGAGTCTGAAAATAAATAGCAGATTAGCCGTAACTAACAAAAGTTGTTCGCACACTAAGCACTTGTCTTTCAACAAGTCAGTAAGCCCAACCGCCGAARATGGTTCACTCTTCACCAAGGTAATGCAAGCTCTCGAAAAATTGCATTTTTGAGCACTCAAACCTTCAATTTGATGAGTCATTTACCGTACAGTCCTGACTTGGTACCTTATGACTTCCTTTTATTTTTTTTAATAGGCCAACGATTTTCGACACCTTAAAAGACGGTTGAAGTATTCAGAGCGCATGTTGTGGAGTCACATCAATCAACCGGGAGAGATCTTAAACAAGAACGTTTTGAAACACAAAAAAAGGGATTTTCGCTGATGAAAATTTTTTGTTGTTCTCGTTTCAAAGTAGCTGTCATGCCGATCTCATTACTTGGTTTAATTGTATTTTGCTTTGCTTTTAATTTGATTTTCGGTTCTATTTTCTTAGTTGCGCAAAGTAATATTTTAATTTTTACATAATTGCCAATAAGTATTTGCATGTATGTAAATTGTGTTATGATGGCCTTGGAAAAAGTAGTTTGCACACAGCCAATACGGTCTCCAGCATGCGAACAAACCGTGTAGGGAAATGCACTGACGCCACTGCACTGTAATATGTGAAAAAGCTCGTGAGTGTGTGGTGTTTTCCAGATGAACATTTGGCAAATTTGCCGTAGAGATGATTTACAGATAGTTAAACCAAAGAAATTTAGGTAGAAAATATAAAAAAATTCTAAAATTCGCATTATTTAGACACGGACATATATTTTAAAGAGTTTTAAAGAGTCCTGTGTAGCAACAGYGGAAAAAAAACTCAAAGCAAAAAATAAGTAATTCTGTTTGAATAAAATATGCGTAAATATATAGAATATAGGAGACAACATGCAAATAAAAGATTCTAATTTGTATTCCCTGCAAATTTTGAAAAAAAATAAATTGATTGATTTATTAAACCTTCAAATAGGTTCTGAAGTAGATTATACTCAGTGAGCATGTATCGGCTTGAATATACATATATGAAGTTATAGGTTATATATACATGGATGAAAATAAGAAATCGGTACAGGTGGTATTGTTGCCTTGGATGAAAGATAGATTTTGGATATATTTGTATCCACAATTGTTGCTTTTATTATTTTCAATACAGAAATGAGAAAAGATATACCAAATCGGAGACGTCCTTATAATGTCAATTTTGTTTTGAAAATAAAAAAATAAAAATAAAAATAAAAATAAGGATACGTCAAATTATCAAAATTTGCCTTTTACGAGCACTTATTTTATAACCTTGGCTTTGCCTTTTCCTGCAGGGTATGCTTTTTGGTCTACAATAGTTTTAAATATATAACATTGCGGTCGGTTGCTAAGTGCAGTTATGGAATATGTCAAACAGCCAAGTGCTTAGGAGCTGTATTGCGTCATCGGCAGCCAATCCAATTTCGTTGGCTTCGTTGGGTTTACTCAGGCAGTTACCAAAAGCAAGAAAAAATAGTTTAGTATGRTTAATTTTTGATACCGATAAGATTGTCTGCACTTCCATTTTATTTCTTTTTCTGCTGAGAAAAATAAAAATAGAAAACAGAGATGAGGTGAAAATCTATTTATTACGATTCCTAATTASTTAGTTGAACCGAAATACACCGCACACTTGAATTTGGGGTTGCAAAAAGTAAGCTGTACAATTTACCTACATATAACGGTTATTCAGTATGCCCTTAGGATCAGGCCGGCCCATACAGGCAAGTTAGGCAATTGCTAAGGCTCAAGAATTTTAGGGCTCGATGGGTATGTAAACAAGCAAAAGTGTCGCATTTGGGACAAAGAGCAATCTGAAGAGATTCAAGAGGTGGCATTTCATCCAGAAAAAAAACACGGTTTGGTGTGGCTTATAAGCCGGTGTAATCAATGGTCCATATTTCGTCAGCTGAAGACCTAAATTTGTCGATTCCAAGACGTTCTCAAGTATTGAGACTGTCTCAAACCACAACCTGGCGGATTTTGAGAAATGATTTTGGCTTGCATCCGCATGAAATTGTTCTCACTCACGAACTGAAGCCATTGGAAAACAATCACGTTGTGAATTCGCTAATTTTGCCTTGGAACAATTTGAAAGCGATAACGATTTTTTTAAGAAAATCTTCCTYTCCGATTACTCTCTGAGTGGTGCGCTAAATAAACAAAACTACCGATTCKAGGTGCGCGGAAAATTAACAAATTTTTCATAAACAACAATTACATTCACCTAAATTGTAGTTGTAACAGTTTGGTGTGGTTTTTGGTATGATGGAATCGTACTTCTATCGAAATGCAGCTGGTGTCACCGTTACTGTCAATGGAGAGCGGTATAGATCGATGGTAACCAACTTTTTATAGCCGGAATTGGAAGATTGGTTCCCACAGGACGAGGCTATTTGCCACACAGGACGTGCCACAACCGATTTATTGCGCTCTAGGCATTTCTTGCAGTCTGCTCGAGCTGTTAGCACCCTCTTGCGGGCGTGTGTCGCTACCAGACAGTGTCCWSTTAGTTTTCCCATCATGTTCCTACAKTATCTTCTMTCGAKTTCCWATAGGAATTTTGYATAYTTGTGATCTACCATTTTGTGCATGAATTTTGCAGTTTTGCTCCCAGGCTCCACCGTGTTTTGATTTTGTTCTCCATTCTTCTGTCGAGAACGTCGTTTAGACAATGCGTGGGTTTCCAATTCTTGGCAAACATGTAGTCGGAGTTTGCCCAACCGCCATTACTAAACAAAAATGATGTGGTAAAAATTCTAGTGACACATGGATTGAAGACTATACGATTCTGCAAAAACTTTCATCTTACTTTTGTTGCACTTGAAATTTTTTGAAATGTCAGTTACTCATATTAATACTCAGCTCTAGTGAAAGCTAATCATGTTCTAGATTAGGGGTTGAGAGTATTTTGTAATACATATAACGGCAGTACTTGGAGAGTTTTGCAAAATTCAATTTTTGGGCATGTCATCTTGACACATGACAGTTATGCGGTGGGAAGATTACATTTTATGGCAAGAGACCATAAATCAGCACGAATTCACACAAGTTTCAAGTATTGTTTTCAGAACTTTTACCGTTAGGTCACATTTTATTGGCGAAATTTACAATACATTGAGCATTAAAAAACGAGCTGCTGTAAGAATAAATCAATTTCAAGTAAAAAAAAGTGTAATAAACTTTTTTAAAGAAATTAGTAATACACATATGTGCTTACATTGTACCTACATACATAAGAAAACATTTATGTATATATTACAAGACATGTAGTGCCATGGATGGTCTTAGCGTCTCTAATGGGCGTTTTATGTTGCCAAATGAATTAGTTCCTAACTTAACCATCTGCCACGCCTATTACTCTACCCTTCGTACGCTCATCGCAATTTGCTGGAACAAATGAAGCAATAAAATGAAAATAAATAAATTAAAGAATATACATACATACATACATATATACATACATATGCATTTATATTGGTATGTGCGATCATATGTTTGTATGTGTCGCTAACAAAATTTACAGCTTATTTGATTTACGAACACGGATTATGTTCGGTTTACTTTCTACGTTTTTCTGCAACATTGTCATCCTTGAGGAAATTGATCGCGAGGGTTGCGGGAAATGTTTGCGAAACTGCAAGTGTGCAACTTCAAAATTTTGATGAACAAAACAAATCAAACAACACATTAAAAAATCTATAAAAAATTGTGTTTAATTTAAAAAAGTACTTTTTATTCAGTATTCTGCAGTTTTTTAATTGCGCCATTCTTCATGGCCGACGCGCATAAATGTCAACAGTGATGATGTTTTATGGATATCAAATATTACACAAACACACACACACACATTTAGAAGGAATAATATTTGTGAATGTGCGTAGGTATGTATGTATGTATGTACTCGAATTTATATACTTTCGAATAAAGGCTTGGGGACCTGAACAAAGTTCAAACTAAAATTGCTCCCGAGCATATAAATTGATGGCGGTAATTGTGCTTTTAACTATTATGAAATGGTATATTTCTGACTTAAAGTTGACAATTGACAATTCGTAGGATTTCTTAGTATCCTCTGTTCAGCCCAAAAATATCCGTTTGAAGGTGAGCTAAACTGAGAAGGCGAATCATTTCTCCCCAGGGTTGTGCGCTGGGTTTGGGACCCGCCTCTTAAAAAAACACACCCCATGAAATTGTCTAATTGAGCTTGTGGTCAAGCTGTTTATTAATGTTTGAATACACTGTCCAGTCTGTGCACAGCTGAGGCTGAAACATCTCTGTAGTCTAACATTCGGTCAATCAGAAGGCATAGCCACAACTACCATTAGGCATCTAAAAAAATCTGTGAGAGATTCAGAGGGCTTTGGTGATTTGTTACAGCATGTAGAAATTCTTTAGATTTCCTCTGTAAGGATCCACCTTCTAACCTAATCTACCTAAATGTTTGAATCGTTGCAAAAATATCGTTTCTAAATATCAAATTCACTCTTTCTGGGTTTTTAAAAATAACTCAACAAGAGTTAAAGCAATCTCAAGAGGGATGGTGAGTGTTTTTACGAATGGATCGAAGTTACAGAGAGAGTTATTGCAGTTGTACAGCCTCAGCGTCTTGTGCTCCGAAGCGGAACCTCTTTCAGAGTAGTGACTATCCAATCTGATAATTGGACAACGATATTAAACTGAACTTGATGACTGAAGAGAAGCTGGAAGATTAGACTGGTTTGAGTGTCTGCTCACAGCGGAATTACAGGAAACTGGAACTGTGGTGAGCTTACTAGGTCTGATACGTCGGTCTCATTGGCTATATGAAGGAAACGGCTTGGAGCTCCGTAGGCTGTTTGCTTCAGATAAGCCCGGCAAGCCCTGGTCAACTAATAAAAACGTGCCGTAGAAATGTTTCTCTAAATCAGAGAAATCGTAAAAAGTCTAGTGAGCTCTTCAGCCTGAGAAAATTTCAATTTTCAATGGTTGTACGAATTCAAACTGATCACGGTCCGGATGCCAGTCGCTTAAGCAACTTGGAAAAAATATGAGATAACCACCTCGTGCTTCAAAGACATCCACGTAAATTTGCGGAAGTAAAATTAAAAAACCAAGCAGATTTGTGATAAGTTCAATGCGCTGATATCCAACTAAGGGAGTTTTTATCTGGTTTCAAAAAGGACTGTACATACTATAGTATTCTAAGTGCGATCCCCAGCCAACTTGAGTGATCACCCTCTAACATCATTTCTTGCCTAAAACATGCATAGGTACATAGGGTATGTATGTACATAGATGTTACTGAAGTACAAGTATGAGCTCACGTCCACTGGGTAAGTAAGGACTACCAATTTTCACAATTGCAATAAATTGTCCGAATGCAATTTGAAATTTATCACGAATTCACGTCATCACAATTTACTAGGAATTTCCATTGCCTACCAACCGTGTGGCTGCAGACATTTTCAGGGACGTTAAATTTCATTATCTCACAGACAGCAAGCAAATCCCTCAGCAATGGCAATTGGCAGCGCGGAGACTGAGTGTGAGCGTGAGTAATGTAAGAGTCAGCGCCGTCTAGACCACGTTCCATAAGAACGCAGCGATCAGCTGAGCCAAGTCGGAATCGCAATTGGGCGACACAGGCGGATAATGCAGATGATGAAAATGAAAATGAGGATAATGATAATGATACTTGTAGCACAACTGCGCAACGTTATTTAAATATAATTTTCCAAGCGCGTATAACTGCAAATTGTGGGAATATTTTTGCAGAAAATCATTGTAATAAAAGTACAGCAACAACAGCCGAAGAACAGCAAAAACAAAAAACGCAGTAAAATCAAATGATAATCGCACGTAATCAGCGAATCGTGCAGCAGCAGATGCAAAACAACAACAACAAAATCAATTCAGCAGAAATATGCAAAACACGGACCGTGGCAAAGTTCAAGGCGCACATGTGTGCTCCCATTGCGGTCACCTGAGCGGTGGTGTCTGCACGCATGTGGTGGAAGCAAGTCACCGATGCGGTTATAAAATTATGTGTATTTGGCAATCGTCACAGCCGTTATTGAGGGAATGCAATATGTGTACAAACGAACTGCGTGGCGACCTCACGCATCTCACAGCTCATTTCGGCTAATGATTGCCAACTGCTTTGACGTGAGCGGCGTTCATACTTATTCTACACTATATATGGTGCATACGTATATTTGTAGGTGATAACATAGGTAGGTATATACATATGTATGTATGTTTTAAGTGATAATCGAATATGTGAACCTAAACATGATGAGTTCATGACACTCAAATTCGTATACTACATTTGGTATATACGAAATAATACCGATAAATAATTAGCCGCAGCGCTCCGTGGCGCCATTATCGCAAAAAAGTCGTATAATACATTCTCAGACAGTTACTGTCAAAAATTCAATGGAACTGGATTCGTTTTAAGCACGTGCGAATGTTGAGGAAAATGTAAAAGCAACAATATCGATCGGTTTTTAGAAGGAAAATTGCGCAATAAAATTGAAAAGCGTTGTATACGGTCGTCAAATACTTCGTGGCGGAGAACAAGATAATAAAACTGCACGTTTTCTTAATGGGGGCCCGGCGATTGAAGATGCTAGCGCTACTGTGATACCAATTCATATTACGAAAAAGTGGATCCGGCGAACCAGTACCGAAGCAAACAAAAGTCAAAAAGTGATAACCACTAATCTCTAACTCATCTGGTGTTATTTCCATCTATTACCTAGAGAAGAGCAAAACGATCAAAAGGCTCTATAATGCCAAATATGGTATATTTCGATATTACAGAATACAAAAACAACTATTAATCACCGAAAGAATCTCTTGTCTTTTTCAAAACAATAGTTTCAATAATTTCCGGAATAACAACTGATTTTGGACGACCTTCAGGAAATTCGTCTTAGAGTGATAAACAATGGTTCTAGAAGGAGCTTCATTAACAAAATATAAATTTAGTTCATTAATGCACTGTTGCTGTGTTAGTGCACGTAGCAAGTTGTAAAAAATAAGTGCACTTACATTTTCGCGGGTTAATTCCATTTTTTCACGTAGATGTATATTTGAAGTTACTGTAAACAATAGAAATAGCGCCCGTATGTACCTGGAAATTGTAAATAAAACGCAAAAGATTAAAGTATTCATCAGTATTTATTTTGTCGCCTTTAAAGTAATCCCAAGAAGATGTAATATACTTGTGTCAACGATTTTTCCAGCCCTAGAAACATTTCTCAAAAGCACTTTTGGGATGGCCTTCAGCGAATTTTGTTTTATCTCTTCGATTAACTCAAAACGGGTGTTCCACGGATTTAAGTTTTAAGAAGAAGAAATAATCAGACTGAGCCAAATCTGGTGAATAAGTTGGTTGATCAATAGTATTCATTGCGTCTTTGCCTTTAAATTCGGTCACAATTGTAGCTCGCTGCAATGGAGCTTCAGCATCGTGTTAAATCCATGAATTGTTCTTCTACTATTCCGAGCGATTTCGACCGATGTTTTCTCGCAAACGTCTCAATTTAATTATATTATTGACCCTGTGTCCTTCCGCAACAAATTCCTGATGCAACAAACCACGAATATCAATACAAATATACAAAAAACAGTGAGCATCACCTTGAATTTTCAGCGGCTTTGACGTGGCTTTTTGATTTCGGCCAATAATTTTTGACGTGTTGGCATGTTAAACTCATAAGCCCATATCGCATCGGTAGTCATAACGTTTTTCATGAATGTGTGCTCGGAATTTGCACGATAAAGCGCGCCCAAAAAGTACTTTTTGAAAAAAATTCAGCCTTATCAGGACGAGTCGAGCACGAACGCGTTTCATACCCAAAATATCCAGCAGAGACATTGGAATGGACCAGCGAGAAAGTTACCAAGTCAAGAAATTGCAGAAATATTATTGCTTCAAAACTTGCCAAACAGAAATTTTATAAATATTAATACATTTAACGACGCCATGACGGCTTGCTGTACAAAACCCTATAATAAATAACAATGAAAATAATAATAATCAGTTAAAGGCAAAGTCAGAAAAATTTCAGACTAATATAAAACTAGAACGCTGAATATGTCAAGGATATTTCATTAGATCAGTAGTTTTACTCTATAAGTTAAACAGTTATTTCTTGCCCATTTGTTGAACTGAAATGAACTGGTCAAGTTGTTGAAATAGAGATTTTTAAGGGAAACTAAGGGGATATATCCACTTGAAAGTCAGATAAAACGCATTTTGTGAATTACGAAAACTTTGGATTCGAATTCAAAAATCTTATTCCTTCAATAACTATTGAAACTATGTACACATGTATATCTAAGAAGGTCGTGTGAAATCGACAATGAAAACAGGGTCTCGAGGTTTGGGTACCGATTGCACTAAGTTAAAAAGTTATTACAAATATATTGATTTTATTTCTTTGTAATATTCGATATGTAGTGGTTGGCTCACCCTAATACATACATACAYATATATCCTTTGAAAAACACTTTATTTACCGTAATAAAAGTATATTATTTTTGAGTCTGCTACTATTATTTCTTCAAAACCTATGTAGTGCGCCTTAAAGTTACCCCCCCTTGGGCCAATACACTTGTAGAAACGTTTCGTTCAATCCTCAAAGAGTTGTCAAATTCACTTTCCGGATTAGCCTTCAATGCGTGTAGCGATTCGGGTTTCATTTCTTCAATTGACTCAAAACGGTTTCACCGGAGCGTTCGTTTGAGTTTGCTGAATAGTCAGAAGCCGCATGGCTGCAAATACCAAGACCCATAATTCCGGCCTCTTTTACGAATAGCCTCGTGCAAATGGTACATAACACTCAAATAGTATTCCTTGTTGGCAGTTTTGCCGGGCAGAAGGAATTTGGGGTGCCTCACATCTCGGCAATCGAAGAAAATTGCCATTATAACTTTGACTTTTGACTTGCTTGAGGTGGTTTTTTTCGGATTCGAGTCACCTTTCCCACGATATTCGGCCGATTGATCATCTGTTTCCTAGTTATAAGCATGGATACAAGACTAATCGCCAGTAATAATAAATTTCATGACATCCTGATAGTCGAAAAGCATCGTTAACGTGACGCTATTTGTGCTTTCCCTTTTCTTAGGCCCAAAAATGATTTCCACTGATCCTTCCGATATTCCAACGATGCCAGTAAGTCGATTCTCAAGCACCAATTCCATTATTTTATTGATACCGAAAATAAAATTTTATACCGCACATAAAATCATCGTAAAAATTGACGAATATACTTTAATTATTTTAAAAAGGCAACTAATGCTTATTTTAATGTGACATTTGGCTCAGTTGTTAACGCTAGCCATGCCAACCTAGAAAAATAATGGGTTTTCGCGCAAAAACAAAAAGTATTACATTAAATTTTTTTCTCACAGTAGTATATTAGCCGTGATTCGTTAACAATATAAAAATATATAAAAAAATGTACCCAAAGTGAATTGCTTGCAACACATAAAATGCTCAGAAATGTGTCTGGGTTTTTGAGAACTATTACCATAAATTTAAGTAAAATCTACCTCCGGGACCCTTTATGCTTTACTGCTTCTCCATGAATCGCGAAAATACCGCTGGCTGTTGCTGCAATGAAAAGGTTAATGATTTAAGTCACATATGGTATGTACCTGGTATTCGTGTGACGTCATAACACAAACACTTTAGCTTCATATTATTAGCTAATGAGTTTCTGTTTTCATTCATATAAAAATCATTGAATAAACAAGTTAAATGGTTTTTGTGATACACAAATAATGCAAGTGGCATACAAACATACACATTGTTGTTAGATAAGCCCAGTTATAAGAAAACATTTGTTTTTGTATGTGTTTATTTGTTTATGTCATTTAATATGAAATAGCTAGGAGCATTAACACTTTTTCTTTCCTTATAAATAAGACATTACCAATTGTAACTAACCGCGAGTCACAACTAAAATTTACCGTTAAAGCAATATGGCCACAAATTGGAAAGCAGCAATGCTAAAGGTGATGTTGCTAGCATTTTTCCAGTTCGCGCGATTTTGTGGCCTCTTTAGCTTTACTTATCGCAAAAGGTCAAATCCTGAAATGTATCCACAAACATTCGACTTATTAAATCGTAGGAATACCGTAAAATACACCGTTAAGCAATGCGTGTTGTGCAAATGGTTTTTTGGCATAGTGCGAATGATGGGAGCCATCGTCTATATTTATGGCACACTCATGATGTGGTACACCAACGATCCGTTCTATAATCTCATCACATTCCTGCAGACCAATCTGATGGCTACCGGTTCTGTTGTCATGAGCATTTGCTTGCTGCGTTCGGGCAAAAAGTACGTCCATATCATAAATGACTACTTCGGTTTATTTCGACGAGTGCAATATTTGGCGCCACATCGACAAGTAATGGGTATGCATCAGTTGATGTTCCTGCTAATCATAGTTATATGTGTTGGGAATGCTGCACTTGGCTTTCTTTTAATCTTAAACTATACGAACTGGCGGGAGGCTGTTGTAGTTGCGACCAAGCTCTACCTCGAAATTGGCTTAGTGGTTAACTTGCATATAGCAAGTATCGGTTATATGAGTATTGGTGCACTCTACAACTATATGAATCGTTATATGCGCAAGGATCTTTTACCCAGAGCCAGATGTTTGGATCATGTGCTAAGACGTAATAAAACTTATCGTCCGCCACGTTATGCGCGCAAGCTCATACGTTTGACCAGAGAACTGAATAACTGTGTCAGGATTTATAATGATATTTACAATCTTGCAATGAATTTTCATCAAAGTATTCGTTATCAAATACTATTTGCTCTATTATTCGAATTTAGCTTGCTTACGACGGTCATTTACAGTATTCTGTATATCTATACACTGATCACAACTATCGAATGGGACGCGGTGTTTTTTTGCCTAATTATCATTATCGAAGTTCTCATAATGATTTTGTCGGCATATTCAGCGGTTCAGGATGGAATTGCGGCTAATAAATTAAGTTTGGATACGGTGTACATGGGCGGCGATACGGAATGGAATCGAAGTGTAAGTAGATAAATGAGATTTCCTGATGCCTAAAATAAATTCTTCGAAAATATTGTAAACTAAGCAGGTATACTATTAGGTCTATAACTATCTTCGTGCGGTGTGCCAAAATACTGATTATTTTTAGTCTTCCTCTTCTTTACTGGCGTAGACACAGCTTACACGATTATAACCGAGTTTACCACAGCGCGCCAGTCGTTTCATCTTTTTGCTGTTTGGTGCCAATTCGAGATACCTACCTGGTATCTCCAACGGAGTGGAGATCTTTCTCTTCCTCTGCTTCCACCGGTTCAACTGTAAACTTTCAATCCTGGATTATTTTCTTCCATGCGGACAACATGACCTAGCTAGTCCAGCTGCCGTCTTTTCATTCGCTGAGGAATGTAAAAGTCATCGTATATCTCGCACAGCTCATCGTTCCACCGATTGCGGCACTTGCCGTTGTCAATGCACCAGGGATCATAAATCTTCCGCAAATTTTTTCTCATTCTTAAAACCGCCTCATAAGTTCCATATAACAGAACGAGAGTAATGAGGGACTAATAGAGTTTGGTCTATACTTTTTAATTGTTTACTCAGTCCAAAGTAGCACCTGTTGCCAAGAGTGATTCTGTGTTGGATTTTAAGGCTGTCACCATTACTCGATGGATATTATTACCATTCAACAAAGAGCTTTCATGGAACTACTAACACAGCCCTATGCGCGGAAAATCATACGTGAAACCTGGTCAGAAAACAATATCACAGGGAAAGCCCAATTTCCTGGACGTCAAGGTATGTTATGTTCTGTATTTGATAGCATCAGCGGGGCATTATGAGTTTCAAAGACCAGCGAAACCATTAGAGTGAAACGTCACCTACTAAAACTCATCAAATTAAGGTGAGCAATTGTCAAAAAATGCCCGAAACTCGCTACTGGATATGTGAAAATAATTTTCCATCATCACAACGCTCGTCCTCATTTTACAGGACCGAGAGGGAGGAGGTTTCTGCTTGGAGCTTAGAATGATAGACGTGGAATGCATCGCGGTTTTAGGTCTATTGTGTCCTCTTCTAAATCACAAAGGCTAATCTAGCTCCAGCATATTTTATAAACTTTAATATACTAGGTGCTAGCGAAGCGCTGTGATCCCTTTTTGAAAACATAAATTCAAGGCTCATCAACCTACGTCTGCAGACTGCTATCAGAACCGCCTATTTACGCAAGTAGCTAGGACCATGACAATGCGACACGTAGTCTGAATTTAAACCCGTTGAGGTTGTAACCACTCATTAACACTGCGCATGCCTTGAAGTTGTTGTCAATACCTCTACCTGCCAGTAAATCTTCCTTCATCGCGGTGGGACCCTATACCATAAATGTTTCAGGTCCTATCATGTTAGCTTATTCTCCGCTATACCTTTGCGACCGGGCAGGTAGGCTATTTAGCCCTTCTCTACACTCCTGCACGAGGAGATTGCTTTAAGTGTCCAGACTTTGCCCCTTTTTACCACAATTTGTTCCGGTTGATGCAGACCACCCCTAATGGCATACGATCCACATCAGAACAGGCTTGATTCATTCTTCGCCACCAAGTCAACGCAGGATTTTCGGGATGGAAGCAACAAATTGCCAGAAAGAAGGAAAATATTATAACCTCAGAAGGGCTATACTTTAAATAACACTAAACATTAAAATTTTTGAAAATAAAAAACAGAACGCACGAATGTAATTGTAGTCCCAATATATTCTAACAAAATTCAAAGGTCTAATATTGCTTTAAACTGCCGATATTTTAAGTGACATGTTATTATATGTTTGCTACAACGTTTCTGAAACACTTTAAAATATTTTTTTTTTTTTTAGGTGGAGCTATTCATCAATCGCATGAATCTATACGAATTTAAACCGAATGTCTTGGGATTTTTCGACATTTCCAGTGATATTTTGGTAATGTTTCTCTCGGCTTCCGTCACCTACTTAACCTATATACTCCAAAATACAAAACTAAGTCAAAAACTATAAATATTGGCGCGCGTACCGGCAACCATGCGAAGCCATTTGTGGTACCGTTGCGGTTGTATGGTATGGCAATATTCCGTGCGAAACACAAAAAAGAACACAGGGGTCCACAACACGCACACCTATGAAAATATCTGAATATATAATTACAACAATCATATCAATGCATATTACCGGCACATATTACTCTGGGATGTGATTTCAACCCCCGAGTCAAGTTGCATAATCACCTGGCGAAACAGTCAACTCACATTTCCTTTCTACAATAATTGCAATCGGCACGAGGTCCACCTGTCTCTCGGGCTGCGGCGTCCGCGTTCGTGTGACTTACTTGCATGTGAGGAAAACGTTAAACCACATATTTTTAATATATAATCAACTACACACACATACCCATACATGCATATATACGTACATGCAACAGCAATAATAATGCAACGCTTTTGCAATCCTAGTCGCGAGCATGGTGCACCATGGAAAGTTAGTTGAATTGCGGTACGCGTCCGTGTCGTGTCCAAAAATTGCGGTTAATAGAGCGGTCCGTTGCCTACATCTGTGCCACATTAACGTGCAACCTACGTAGAAGCCGTGACGCCGGCTGTGTCTGTGAAAATCCGATGGGAAACAGTTGAGACACGTTGCACAATTTCATGCAACATACCAGTGGTTTTTTATGTTCACACAAACATATATACAAATAAATATTCGCGTATTTACAAATGCAGGCATCTATAGCAATTGTCATGATAGTTACTTTTAGATTGTACATTACTTGAAAATATTTAAACATCATACTTTTTTTGTAGTTTTAATAAAGCTTTGCACATGTACTAGTATACGTATTTTTGTGTGTATGTGTGTGTACCTGTAAGCAGGTGAAGTTGCAAAGCACGCAAACAACCGTTTGTTCTCATAATTACTAAATTTGGTCAAAGTTTTAATTATTTAATGCACCAACAACAATGTAGAATGATTAAACACTACATATATGGTATACATGCACATTTCATACATACATTTAATTTATACATACACACAATATTTTTTAAGATAATAAATGTAATAAAAGAAAAGCTTTCCTAAATTGATTTGCGCTGAAAGCTTTTAATTTTGTTTCTTTTATTTTGCGGACTTTTTAGTTTCGAAAAACATTCCAAAATCATCGGACAAACAGTTAGCGAGCACAGACAATTCACATGTGGAGATCACAGGAATATGAAGAAGGTTGAACCAATCTAGAAATAAATTTTATTGCTTCGGTTTAAATAGAACAGTGTCAGTCACACTTGAGTGGATCACATATCCTTCATATTCGCTTCATTTTGAAGTAGGAAAAATAAATAGATAAGGATTATACCGCGACTTCATCATGCAAAGATTTACGCTGCAACAACGAGTTGAAATTAAAAAAATTTACGAAATTCCGAATCAGCTCAATTTATGCTCGTCTTAATCATCCTGTCAGGTCAACAATTGAACGTCTAGTGGAAAAATTTGAATTCAAAGGCACAATACAAAATGTTCTCGTGCCAGTGCCGCTAGCGCATTAAGTAAGGAATAATCAAATCAGTTTCTCACACGCCGTTCTCAAACGTTGGGCATTTCTATGACGTCGTTAGAAAATCAAATTGACGCGAGAACTGAAGCCGATTGACCACCAGTATCGTCGTATGTTCATAGATTGGGCTGAGCAACAACTTGAAAATGATGAGGCTCATTTCTGTCAGGCAGCAATCCATAGATACTCCATGAGTCACCATTGCATTCCGAAAAAATTACGGCTTGGTGTGGTTTATGGGCCAGCGGCGTCATTGGGACGTAGTTATTCCGTGATGTTCAAGACCGGCATGTTACTTTTAATGAGAATCGCTACCGCTCAATGATAACCGAATATTTTTGACCTGAATTGGATAATATGGACTTGGGCAATATGTGGTTGCAACAGGACGGCGAAACAAGCCACACAGCGAATGTCACAATTGATTAATTGAAAACCAAGTTTGGTGAACGTGTTATCTCACGAAATGGCCCAATCATGGCATAGATTGTACTTTCACAGGAATAAAGAGCAACGCTCTTAGCTCTGTTATATATCTGTTATATTTGCGAACTAGTCTCTCAGTTGCTTAGTTATTGTTCTGCATTTCATTTCTCTCTAAGCAGCTGCTTATCGGAACCGCCGATATCGGACAATTATAGTATCAAATGCTTAGATGGAAAGCTTTTTCATTTGACGAGCCATCTTTTCAAAGATGGACATGGTCTACTGCCTAAGCCAAAGATGCAATCTCCGAAAAACTTGTTTAGATCGGATGACTACAGCATATAGCTGCTATACAAACTGACCGATCAAATTTGGAATAGAAATATTTTATATAATTTTAAATTCCATAAAAATTCACATGCGATCACCTAGTATCTATGCGCACTTATAATCTATTCTTGTGACTTAAGTCGATTTGAAGTGCTATTTGTTTCAAAGTAAGAACGAACTGTTTGTTTAATAATGGGCAAGCACTTGGTCGAAATTTTGCGACCTTTATCACGTATTTCGTTAATATAAAAATGATCAAACTTTACATTACATTATCTTTGCCTAAGTGGCTTGCAGAATGTTCTATCAAAACATACATACATATATACACACCCTTTATACAACAAACATAGGCATGTACATACGTATATCCAAAATTTACAGATATTTACAGTGTAAATGAGTGTTTATGTGAGCACATGTATTAAAGTCTTCATAAAAAGCCAAATACTACTCAAAATCACATTTGAAGAACGCAGTTACTTAGGTAATATACATAGTGTATATACAGTGAAATAACTCGTATTTGCAAGGGACCACAATTTAAATGCGAGTTATGGAGTTTTTCAAGTTATCAAGTTATACAACTTATAGAGGAACATACAGAATATACGAATTATAGAGTTTTTTTAAATTTATTTTTTCAATTTTATATAAAAGACAAGAAATGATTGTATATATTTAAATTTTAAGATATAAAGTACATATGTTATTCAATCAATATATATATGTATGTATTTTGAAAAATTGTACAAAAAAATTAAGAAAAGTGTTAATTTTAAAAGAAATCCGTAATATGTTTTTGACGGACATTATTTTGGCGTATTTTATCTATGCATTATCAATGTATACAATGTCATTAAAAATAGTGTTTTCAACATTTGATGCCATGAAAAAAAGACGCAAATTTTCAATTGAAGCTTTCGCAACCTTTGTGGAAACTGAGGGAATTTCAAATGTTTCACCGTTTTCATCGTCGATGTTTTCGAAACCCAGAATTTCATCATCATTGAGGCTTCCAGTAATCACCAGCTCATCATCAACATGAATGTAGTCATCAAAGTTTACACGTGTTTCTGCATTTTGTGGAACAAGAGCCCACTCTGCTATGTGAAGTACATCTTCGCTCATTACGACTACATTTTGATCCTTAACAAAACCGCAAGCTCGAAAACAGTTTTTAATAGTCGATTTACTGATACTTGTCCAGGCTTTATGAGCAATATTCATTGCATCATAAATCGAACTGGAAAAAAAATTGTGAAAAAAATACGAGTTGTAGAGGCTTTTGATACACCTTTTTAAATTTTTGTCTCAAGAAAAATGCGAGTTATCAAAGGGATCGAAATACATGCATTTTCGCGAATTTTTCTAGGGACCGAAGAAATACTATGAAATATCAAGGTTTTTCGCTTATCGAGGTTACGACTTATCGAAGTTTCACTGTACATACCGTGCATTTGTAGGGAAAGCACAACATACTACCGAAAAAACAGTGTACACTCCACACATCTTTGTTTATGATTGCATTTGCTTTTTAATGATTACTTCAGTACGGTTCTTGAAGCAGTTAATACCAATACTTTTTGCTCTACACACATACATATACATATGTTATATATATTTGCATGTACTGTATATAAAATTGTAGTAAAATCCGGGGGTAGGCAGGTAACAACCACTATTCACCGAATAGCCACAATCGCCACAAAGTGAGTGTTTAACGGTCTAAGTGGTCATAAGGCATAACCTAGTGGATATGTGTATAAGTATGAGTATGTGTGTGTGTGTGTTTGCTGCAACATTTACGATCATAGTGTGTATATATTTATATACATCTGTACTTATGACCCGCCACTGGTTGGCCAACTTATTATAAATGCTAATTATATGCAAATATAGGTCGCAATATAAACTGATCCATTGCGGCAAGTGCTTCCCGGTGCGCCGCTTTGTGTCCCTCGCTCCGTTGGCGGACACTTGTGTTCAATGTGTTGCTGTGAAACGCATAAATTTTATGCACTTTGCATTTATCGCGAGAATAGTTCGTACGTCTGTCTGTTTCCATATGCATATACTAAAAGTTGATTTCAATGCTTTAGCATAAATTTTATGCAAACTAATTTACATATTTTTCCAAAGTCTTCGTGTAGTCAAGTGCATTTCGCCGCTGAGCTTGGGAAAATACCACCGAAAAATCGTTATGCCCTTCAATTGAAATTATAACGGCTATTTAGGAACGATAATTAAAATTTTTTTATGAATAATAATAGCAGTGCTTTTAGTGCACCTGTCATCTGTGGAAAATCTAGGAAGGCTTTTGGCGGGAAATCTTCTGACTGCAATCTTATTTTGTTTGACAAGAAATTTTTGTGGTAGATTTTATACTTCTCCTTATAACGCTATTTCGAAAGATACAAATTTTTCGCACTTGTTAATATACTTAGACACTGTTTTTTCCTAAATTTACATCTCTGCCCGTGTTCTAGCTACACATACATATGTATACAAAATATCTTATAAGGTGTTTATTATGGTACACAGGCTACACAGATGCTTTAAACTTTTTCTTCTTTACTGACGTAGATACCGCTTACGCGGTTATAGCCGAGTTTACAACAGCGCGCCAGTCGCTCTTCCATTTCGCCAAAATTAGTATAATGTTCTATTAAGGTTTTATGTATTGCCGGCCGAGCTACTCAAATACGGCGGGTTCAATCGAGCGTACTGTGTGGAAGACTGAAACCCACCGTCAACAAACTCATTGGACCTTATGGGTGTGAATTTAAACCTGGAAAATCAACCACAGACCAGATTTTCACCATGCGCCAAATTTTGGAAAAGACCCGTCAAAGAAAAATCGGCACAAACCACTTTTTCGTCAATTTCAAAGCCGCCTTCGAAACTCCCTATCGTGTGACTTCTTCAACCTATTGTTGGAGAGAATAATTCGAGATGCAGAACTAAATAGAGAAGGTCTATAAGAGTGTACAACTGTTGGCGTACGCCAATGATATTGATATCATTGGTCTCAACAACCGTGCCGTTAGTACTGGCTTCTCCAGGCTGGATAAGGAAACTAAGTATGTAGTTGTGAACGAGGGCAAGACGAAATTTCTAATTTCATCAAACAAACAGTTATCTCATTCACGGCTTGGCTTATGCATTACTGTTGACAGTCATAACTTCGAAGTCGTAGATAATTTCGTCTATTTGCAACCAGCATCAACACTTACAACAACATCAGCCTTGATATCCAACGCAGAATCACTCTTGTCTTCAGACTGAGTACGCGACTGAAAAGTTAAGTTCTCTCCCGATAGATAAAGACCAAACTCTACAAAACCCTCATCATAGTACAATATTACCATTGACATAGTGAAGTGAATCAGGTCTATGCTGGCTAGGTCATGTTATCTGGATGGGAGAGACTCCTCTAGGTTTGAAGGTTTTCGTTTTAGTAACCACCCCGTTGGAGAAATCAGGTGGAGAAGGATTTGGCTGCACTTGGTATTTTGAATTGCCACCCAATAACCAAAAAGATGAAACGACTGGCGCGCTGTTGTTAACTCGGCTATAACCGCGTAAAAGATATATACGCCAGTAAACAAAAAGTAGATCACTTCGTTTGAATTCAAATTTAATGTAAGAACAAAAACAAAATTATATATACAGTTGTGATTTCAATACGGAAGCGTATTCGTATAAATATTACCATCTTTTCCACCTGTAGCTATTGAAAGCTACTACTAATTAGTCAAACATCCTCTAATGAACAGAAAAATAAATCAACTTCAGAAGGGAAGGTAGTATGATACATAAAGTAAGCCTGACATTTTTTTTGTTAGAAACAATTTCCATTTGATACGAGGTGTGCTCAAAAAGTATCACGAATTTTGAATTTATTGTGGCATTATGTTGGTACTCATGTCTCTAACTTATGCCGACTCGCCATTTTGAATGTTCATTTAATTGTTGACAGCTGCTTTGCTTGCACGTGTTTTGGATGGTCTTCGATTTTTACCTATTCAAAAAAATGGATCAAAGAAACTGTATCAAGTTTTGTGTGAAAAACGAAATTAAGTGCGCGGATGCATTCCGAATGTTGACTGTGGCATACGGAGAAGCTACCTTGGACCGAAGCAACATTTATTGGTGGTACAAAATCTTCTCAGAAGGCCGAGAAGATRTGACAAAAATTGGCTTTTGCACCACGATAACGCCCCTGCTCACACATCGTTGCTTGTGCGCGACTTTTTTCGTATTCCCCAGATCTGGCCCCCTGTGACTTTTTCTTGTTCCCTAAACTGAAGATGCCCATGAAAGGGCGACGTTACGCTTCTCTTGACGAGATAAAGACAGCATCGAAGGAGAAGCTGAGGAAGATAAAAAAAATGATTTTTTGAAGTGCACAAGTGTATATTATCTCATGGGGATTACTTTGAAGGGGACAAAATAGATATTCATGGATAAATAAATAATTTTTGAAAAAACACAAAATTAGCGAAACTCTTTGAACACACCTCGTATACATATTTGCAGCGGTGTCTGACATGAATTACAAACTTCAAAAAACAAAATGACCTTTTAATTGCAGGTCATTACGATGAGATGAAATTTGGTGGAAGACTTCATCGAAGGGTCAAAGAAAAATTGAACTGATTAGCTGCTCAAAGCATAAAATAGAATTTCCTCCACATAATTTGAATAATTTCCAAAAGCCCGTAGAAAGGCTTACAGCTATTGAACTGCTCTCGAATCGTTGATTGAGCAAATTAATTCAACGCCTTTTTTGCATTGGGAAGAAATCTATTAAGTTGAGAATTAGTAGAACCGCAAAGACACGGTAGAGAACTGAAGCATTAAGAGATTGCTTACGAATATAAAATAACTGTATATACATACATACAAATATATTATAAGTATACGCGTAATTTTCTGTTGACTAATGCAATGAGTGATTGAAAGTATTAAGCAAATTTGTTGCAGGCTTAATTTACAGCCGTTATATCCGCCCTTGACTAATGAGCTTCAGCCCATGCAATTATATTCTATGAGCAAAAACTATATACTTTTACACCACTCCATTTGTATTTGGATTGCTATTTTGTTGGAGTGGAGCGAAATTTGTGCGTGGCTTTTAAGAATTGAATATAGAAATATGTACATATGTATGTACAAACGTTTAATTGCAAAGTTTGCGTGTTGCGCTTAAATGCTCTCGAAGATTAGTTAGCCACAGCACCTAAGTGAAGAAGCTAAAGCCCATCTTGCAAGTGTGGCTTCAAACTTGAGACTTGGCCCGTTGCCACAGCGCTCTGCTGATGGTGCTGTAGCTATTTGTAGTTGTTGTTGGCGGCGAAGGAGGTTAGCTTTGCGCAGAGGATGAGTGCGTGAAGGAAGCAAGAAAAACACACATTATGTATTTACATATGTATGTGTGTGACTGTTTGTACAGTTGTGTAATTCTCATGATTGTTTTTTACAGAAGCCTCAGGTAATTATAGGTCAGTCGCAGTGGTAGTGAAAATGGAATTGCTACTGCCAGCATTACTCGTAGTCGTTGTTGGTGCTACGACCACTGTCATCAACAATCCCCAGCAACAATGGAGCAGAAGCGTCGCGTAAACGCAATTACACTAAAGTACGTTTAAATGGCCACAAAAACAATCAGGCAACGTTGGAAAAAACAGTAGTCACACTTGTATTTAGCAACCAGCTCTGGTGTCTGTAGGTATGCCTTTGGGCCAACTGCTGCACATTGGGACAAATTTGAGAAATTTAGAATAATTTTGGTCCTTCAATCCAACTTCTCGCTATCGCGGACTTCGCTAAATTCGAAATACCGAGTCTAGCAAATTCATTTAAGTTTTGGTCCTTTCAAAGTTATGTTTATGTTATTTGTTGGGAAGAGTAAGACCTCCACCCCTTTGGAAAGAGTAGATGGAGAAGGACCACGCTATGCCAAACAGCAAATAGAAGGAACGGCTTTCGCGCTGTTGTGAACTCGGCTTTAACCGCGTAAGCGCTGTCTGCGTTAATAAAGAAGAAGAAGAGAATTTTCACGTACATTTCTTTATGAATAACTCAAGTACCTTCTCAGCGAAAAGTGTTCCGGTTAACTTCCGGTGAGAGCTTTTAACAAACGTTTTCTTTGAATTAAATATAAAACTGAAACCCTCTAAGATGTCCTAGATCACATAGGCTTGCCTGAAGCGATGAACCACAGAGCTACGCGACTGTTCTTTGAACACTAACTCCTCTAAAATCTCATCCTTTCAGGCTTTTGATGTTCGAACTTAAAAGGCATTGATTTTCCGGCTTGACATAAATCCCTTAATCCAGCCTCTTACCTACCTTAATACCTAATCTAAAAATTTCTTTGCGTCCAACTTTGAATGGTGCTACTGTACGCGCAGTCTTGGCCAAAAATAAAACCAATGGTGAATGACTTGGCGAAGCTATTGTTAATTTTGCCGCCCTTCTTTCTGCAGAAATACATGAATACAAAGCTGCGTTGCACAGAAGTCAAGTGACGGACCGCAAGGCGAGTGCGCAATGCGCCAATGCACCACCACAGCACATTGTCGCTTATAAAGGGTGATCCATTTCGAGGTTCCCTACTTTTTAAAGAAATCAGTAGAAACTTAACAAATTTAATGGGATATGCTTATAATCATTCTAAAGAAAACTCCTTGGCATTTATTTTTTAATTTTTTTTGGCTACGTCTCATATCGTCCATCTGATGACACACTAAACAAACCCTTGTTTTTCCTTGATGGTAGCTCTTCAATCTCTTCAGGTTCCTCTTCGTTCCAAATATGGCATAACTATTGTAGAAGTGAGCCTCATCGCTGAATCGTCGGTTTTTCTTTAGCCCAAAGAGCGATGCGATGTCGCTTAGCAAGGTCGAGCAGCTTCAGTTTTTGTACAAACTGTATGTATTTTGTACGCTTTCAATTTAAGATCCCGACGTAAAATGCGCGAAGCCTTTCCATCGACTCTCCATGGTCTTTGTGTAAACTCTCCGCTACGGCTGTGGTCTATTAGGTCGAATATTATCCAATAATGAATTCTGGGTCTCAAGATAGGTGATGGTGTTGTTAACAGACTTGTATTGGCCATAAGTTGAGCAAAGAACGTGAAACTGCCAGAAATGCCAAATAATACTGAAAAAAAAAATAACACGACATCTTCACACGACTCAAACTTGATCTGTCAAATCTGTCCCGAAAAGACTATTGAAAACGTACTTCTTCTTGGATCACCCGTTATATACAACGCTGTGTAGCTTCTGTAGTATTTTTCATATTTTGGTTTTTGTGTGTTTTAAGTGTGAGAGAAAAAAAGTATACCTATAACTCGGTACTGTATACGAAATCTGTAGCTTTGTTGTGGTTTTTTTACGCTGAAGATGAAAAATCTCGTTACTCAAATGTGAAGCGAAAGATAATCATAATGATTACACAGTAGCACATTGTACGTGGCAAGCGGCATGCCCTTAAACAACATATCATACCACGGCATACCAACGCGAACTACTGGATATTGCAAAGAGATCTAAAATTATATGCACAGAATCATGTCAACCCTGTAGCGAGTGTCTACAGATTTTGTTTCTGAAATTGACGGGATTGATTATGTTTCATCTAAATGATTTGAAAAAAATATTTCCTTGATGTACATACATACGGATGTGCTTTTTTAAGTCATCAATCTGAAGGGCCTATTGCAATGGATTATTTTAAGCAGACAAATTAGTTGTAATAAATTTGTTTTTTTTTTTTTTTGTTAACTATTTTTAAGAAATATAACATTATTGATACCATCTGATCGAATTTGACTCGGACACATTACATTGGTATGTTAATGACGAAAAGTTAAATAAGTTGTTTTTAAAGGCAGTTGTTTTGGTGTCAGAGGATTGCCATATATCTTATGGATCTGCTTAACAAACATATTTTGGTTAAAGTTTTGGATGTGGATATTGTCAATGCTAGACTTGTGCCAAAAGATCTGATTATCTTGCAAAAACTGCCAATGTCAAGTAGCAACTGACCGATCCTAAGAGGCCTAAATTCAACAAACAAAACATTACTGATGGTGAGGTGATGGGTTTATGAATATAACGTCGAAACTGTTCAACAATGTTGTCAAAGTCGCTCCAAAAATCAGCAGAAATCAAAAAATGTCAAAACCGGTAAAAAATCAAGGTGATGGCTCAAAGTTTTCTTTGATTATTGTAGAGTGGTTCGCTAGATTTGGTTCTCTGTGACTTTTTTATGTTTGTTAAACTGAAAAATTCGCCTCAGAGAATCTTTAATGTGCCCATTAAAAGCACTTCGTTGAAGGCTCTGAAGGCCAAGGCTAATTGGAATAAGTGTTGGCATGTTTGTATAAACTCAAATGGAGCCTTCTTATAATAAAAACTTGTATTAAAATACGCGAAAATGTAGTTTTTGACAGTTCGGGTCAAATTTGACGGTATTTGAAAAACAACTATAAGCAATTGTGGAGGTCTTCCTCTTCTTTTTCTTCCCCTGAAGGGTGCCGCGTCGAATATTTTCAGAGCTGGAGCATGGAGTCTTCAGAGAAGTTTACCTAAGAGAGAAAAGTTCTCAAGTAGTTCACGACTTGCGGTCTTAGACCCAATATCCTCTGGGTAACCAAAGAACATCCGTTTGAAGTCGAGCTAAAGTGAGAAGGTGAAACATTCCTCTCCAGGGTAGTGCGCTAGTGTTGGGGACCCCCAATGAAAGAACAGCCTCTAAAGATTATTGCTGTACAGAAAGCTCCAGTGAAATCAAGTTTATCAGACTTCACTAAGGAACTGTTTATTGATCTGGGACTATTAAAAATGATGCATGGTTCTAAGGTTGATGGTTTTATTTTAAAAATAGAGCTAAAATTTATATCACGAACTTATAACGGTATATAGTACAACATTACAACGACTGAATAGGTATGATTTCCTGCAGGGTTCTTACTATAAGCTACTGGCGCGAAGGGTCATATTAGTTAACTTATGGCGATGAGGATGCTCATTTGGTAATGGTTGCCACATTCGCTCACACTTGCATCAGTTCGTAGGCGCACAAACGCAAAACTATACGCCCAACTCGAAAAAAAAGTTTCAAAAGAAGGATAATAATAGATGTAAGTACAAGGTTAAAGAATATACAAGTTGTACGAATTCGCAAGCTATGCGTAAACAACATTTAGAAAACTAATGACTAATTTAAAATAGTATTTGACTGCCACTTTTATTGACTTGACTTCACGCGCGTTTCCATTACGAAATTGCCCGGCCAAAGTGGTAAGCTTTCTGCTCCAGTAGTCCTGCCGTTGATAAAAAGAAGTGGTTTCTAGTTATTGGCGAGTCGACTTTTTGCTTTGCCGATGCGCCCGTTTGACAACGTACGGCTCGGTTGGCCACCAGCTCTTGGCGCGCGCGCAAATACACTTACGAACGCTTGCGTTATGATACGAACATACATAGGTAGGTAGGTACTCGTGTATAGTTTCGCACATTGGCACGAGCTCAGCACACGCCGTGGCTAAAGTACAGGCTGCGCGTAAGCATCCATATGGCGACTTGTTTGTCTTAAGCATGCGGCCACTTTTACGACCATGTACAGGCCATGCAAAACCGAAAATCGAAAAAGACCACTTGGAGCTGTAGATGTGGACGCGCGCGCTTAATGCTGCACCAGAGAGCCGCCATCGAGGCGTAGGCGCGTCAACAAACTGTGACAACAGCGATGACTACATAGCAACGGCGAAGAAATGGAACCAAGCAGCAATGCCGATTGCAACATAAAAACCGACACGAAGTAGCATTTATGAAGGCAGTAACACAGAAAACAGATGTGGGCCGTTTGTGTGGTGTGCTTGCTTTTGTTGGCAACAAACAATAACAGCCAATATGATTGACGGCGACGCTAACGCAGACACCGCCGACGTTGGGCAGAAGTGCAATCAGAACGGCGAAATAACTAATAAAAGCAAAATACTAACAACAACAACAGCGAATGCGAACGCGAGAAATTGAAAATAAAATGTTTTTGCATACGAGCGACTACGCAACTACACAACTTGTTGGCGAAATAAATAAGTCCTAAAACCAAAGAGTTGAAAAGAAAGAAGAAAAAAAAAACGCAGAAAAAAAGGTGAACAAGTTGCCACAAACCAAATACAAACTAACCTGACAACAATCGCCGTAACCGCCAACTCAAGGAACAACCCACAAAACCAGTCAGTCCCTCAACACGTCCAGCCGTGCGCCTCAGCACGACGCTGACAACGTTCGGCCCAGTCCAACGGTCAACATTTGATGTGCGTAAAGGCCGCAGTCAGTCACAGTTGGCCTCGCCTTCGTCAGTCGCTGCGACACAATGCAACCACCACAAGCTATCACAAACTCAGCCACTTTAGCGCGCGTCCTTCCTTTAAAGTTGTTTGCCCGTTTTCTTAAAGTTGCAACGAAGTGTATCGCGTCTCCGCTGTCGCCCATACTTGTGTCTATGTGTAATTGTGTGTATACGTGTGCGGTTGTTTATAAATTTCGTTAGTTCTTTGCTTGCTGTTGCATCCTTTTTTGCTTTTTGCTCTTGGTTGTTGTTTTGATCGTAAAACAGAATTGGTACGCCAAGCGTTGGCTGCTGCCAATCGCCACCGCATCTGCCTCCATCCAACCGCGGCATGCCCACTTGTGACCTGCGGCACGAAGGCGTGAGTCGCAAATTCGTTCGGTTGCTATGTGTGCTCGCTTGCGGTACGCAGTGGGCCAAAGCGGCAGTTCGCTGAATTTTTGTTGTTCCCTCAAGTCTGTTATTTTTTCGCCATTTTTAGCATTAACTGCCAACTTTAGCACGCACAGTAGCTGTTTGCGATGTGTTTTTGTGTACCCAAAGCAAAAACAAGAAGACTTAAATACGCGCTGCAACAAAAAACTGGAAAATCAAATCAAAATAATGGCCTTCAATGCATACACTGGAAGAAACAAAATGCTGTTCTGTGTTTGTCATTGTTTGTTGAGTGTATTGTCTAGATGTTATTATGCGAACTACGTCGGTAGGTCTCAAAAAAACCATAGGAGTTAATGATCGGAAGTAATCGGCCGAGTACGCTTAATGAAGTCGTCAGTTAAGTCCGATAAAATTTCATTAAGCTTTACTAAAGTTTATTATCAATCAATCATGCTTCACATGTTCCAGATATTGGAACTAAGCTCAAACAAATGTGTGGCGGACTAAACTGCGGAAAAAAACTACGTGCCTTCCTATTTTAATACAAATCTTTACTATCGTCGGTGTTTTATGGGTGAACGGGTTTGAAAAATCGATTTTCTTTTCATGTTGATTCCATTAAGAGTTTCGGAGATTAGCTAGGCTAAGTGCGCCGTCTTTAAACGCGTTTTTCTCGAAACTGTGTTTTTGAGCAAGATTTCTAGAGAACTACTCAACCGATCTTTGAGGATTTGGAAGAAAGATTTTTCCAATTACAAGTATTTGAAAAAATGAAAAAAGAATAGTTGAAAAAATGCTGTTTTTTAACCAAGGAAACCCATGTATCTCCTTAATTTAGTTTTTCACACACTAGTCACAAGCCTCGGCTCGGTTTGCCTTCAGTGTTTTGAGCGAAATTTGTGTTTTTTCCCTTCAGATCATTTTTGGGGCGACAATCACTAGATTATTGAACAGTTTCAACATCCTATTCATAAACCCCTTTCACCAGTAGTGATAAGCAAAATATTTAATTCTTTTCCATAGTAAAAATCGTCATACAAACTTTTAGTTTGCGAGTACAGTTCTAATAGACCAGGCGGGTTAAAAAAATATATTGACTGACAACAAAATAGAAATATATAAAATATTCGAAAGTGTATCCTCCCTCGTCAAAAATTTGTGCATGAAAGCGAGTTAGGAACACCTTGTCACTTACTCTTTACAATAGCCCATGCAATGAATCCTAAATACTAATAACCTCTTTGCATTCTCAATAAAACCAACTCTTTCAATACCTTTCTAAATTTTATACAAACCCGTGTAAACAGCTTGTTTTCGGAGCCTATCGTTAGGTGACTTCGCTGATTATTTACCCCTAAGCAGGGTCTAGATGATCGTTACAACAATAAAAACCGGTTTCACTAAGGTATTCGGAAGTTAGCACAGATACCTTATTTATAAGTGAAGCAGGGCGAAGCATTTTATGGCCAGAATTGACCTTGAATATCGGGTTGGCCAAAAAGGTTTTAACTGGCCTTTTCCTCAACCCACAGAGCTAGAGACAGATTTGAAACGCTATTTGTAAAAATATTATATACATAGGTAGATACTACTGTAAGCAAAAAATAGTAAGACTTTGTTCATAATATTTATTTATCCTTCATAATATATATCGTTCCCCTCAAAGTAAACCCCCTTGTGTCAACGTTTTTTCCAATCCTCCAAACAGCTGTTAAAGTCAATTTCCGGAATAGCCTTCAATGCGCGTAGCGATTCGTGTTTAATGTCTTCAATTTAGTCATAATGGTTTCTCCGGAGCGGTCGTTTGAGTTTGTTGAATAGGCAGAAGCCACACGGAGCGGGATCAGATGTTGGCTGCGGCACGATGTTGGTTGAAAATTTGACGAAGATAACATGAAGAATCAATGCAGTATGCGACCGTTCATTATCGTGGTGTAAAAACCAAGAGTTTTTGGCCCATAAATTCAGCATCTTTTTACGAATAGCTTCCTGCGAATGACATATAAGCCTCAAATAGTATTCCTTGTTGACACTTTGACGTTGTGGAAGGAATTCGGAGTGCACCACACCTAGGCAATCGGAGCAAAGTGTCAACATAACCTTAATTTTTGACCTGTTTTCACGTGTTTTTTCCGGCTTCGCTTGCCTTTGCCACTATATTTGCCCAATTTGATCGTATGTTTCCGGGTCGTGAGCATAACATCTTGGTAGTCGAAAATCATAGTTTCACAGACGTTAACGCAACGCTGTTCTTGAAAAAATTTAGTGACTTTGGAACCAATCATACTTTCACTTTTCTTAAATGATCTTTCAAAATGGGTTTCACTGATCCTTCTGATATTCCAACCATGTCAATAAAATCTCTGACTGTTAGTCGTCGATCTTCAAGCATTTTTTATTTTTTTGATGTGCTGATCATCGGTTGAAGTTGATAACCGTCCTGAACGTGTCTCGTCATCAACGCGTTCTCAACTCTCTTTGAATAGTTTGTATCAATCAAAAATACTTGTTCGTGACAAACAAATATTACCGAAGGCCTTTTTCAACATTCTGAATGTTTCGTCACCAGAAATTGGATTCCACACACGAAATTTAATGAAACACTTTTGCTGAATAATATCACTCATCGTAAAAATCGCCGAAAGCACTTTGTATACTTCAGAAAGATAAGCGTATACTAAACACTAAAGATTATTTTGATGTGACATTTGGCGCAGATGTCACCGATAGTCATAGCAACCTTGAAAAAAAGATATTTTGACGAGTCTCAATCGCGCAAAATTTATATTAAAAGGTCTATCTCATTTCTAAAAAATTCAATATCGAATTTGATGCGCCGCCGATGTGTTAATAAAAAAATAAATAAATATGTATGTTTACACGCATAGATGCTTGCATCGACGTGCAGTTATGTACGCGAAAAACTTCACAGTCACAATATACTCGTACGTCGGTACGTATGTTTGTGTTTCAGTGTTTGTATATAATCCGTATATGTATGTATGTAATTGACTGCAAGTAAGAACGATTTCGTGATGTGCCGCACGTTCCACTTGCGATTTTTAGTTCTTTGCACTTTTTAGCATTTATTTATACGCCTCTGGCCATTTGTTCGCACATATTCAATATACGTATGTACATACGTACATACATCTAAGTATATTCTTTATGCTCTGATTTGATTTGATTTTATTTTCTTAATTGCAATGCGCATCTGTTGCTTGACATTTCATTGCACGTGTAGATCTGTCTCTTATACACATCTAGATGTGTATAAGAGACAGCGTATGTACATACGTACATACATCTAAGTATATTCTTTATGCTCTGATTTGATTTGATTTTATTTTCTTAATTGCAATGCGCATCTGTTGCTTGACATTTCATTGCACGTGTAGATCGTGGCAGATTATATGATGCTGCAGATGGCCCCGCAAATGAATGCACAAATCAAGCGCGCGTGTGTGTGTGTGCATAATCGTATAAAAAATATGTATTTGCAAAAACTGGCTTACGCTTGTAAGTATATTACAACAAATGTATGTATATAGTACATTGCAACAAATACATATGTACATATGTGCCTGTGCAAGCTTTAAGAACTTGTTTGACGATTGAGCCTTTCATGCAACAATGTGCCACTAAATGCAAGTGTGTTTATATCTAAACACTTACATACAATTTATATACATATGTACGCATTGTACCATACATATGTAGCAGGATATAGTGTTTGATGCGGTTTTATGTGGTATACTCTTACATACACATAAATATGCAATATGGTCTCATGTATACATCTGATCAAATTTGACCCGGATAGATATCCAACCGACATTTTTTTCCTAAATTGGCACAACAAATTTATTTTAAATTTTAGTCGCCATTCGTTGATTAGTTTTCAAAGCGAAATGTTTGTCGAGCGATTTTTTTCATGAAAGAAAATTTAAAAACGAGTTTGCTTGAAATTTTGTGTTTCCAATAGCATCACGTCTACAGAATCGTAGAAAATATCGTAGTTTGGTGAGTCTACTTTAACACGAAAATAAACATTTGAGCGGTACAAAGCCTACACTGCAGGTCGTGAATCATCGGAAGTCAGCATCGGGTTGATCTAAGAGAGATAGCAGAAAACTCAGCATTTGTTATGGATCGACTAAAAGACCTGCATCTTGGGCAAAACTGACATCGATTAGGGATCATCAAGGTGGCACTTGACAAAGTAACTGAGGATCCCATATTCAACAAATATTTCATGACGTCGAAACTGTCTAACAATCTAACGAACAGCAGTTCAAAAAATTGTCGAAACCGAAAATACAAAAATTCTTTGAAGACACTGAAGGCCATCCCAGCTGAGGTTTACAACAATTATATAGAAAATTGGTTTAAGCTCGGTAGCCTAGTTTGAAGGCGATAAAAAGTTTAAGTTTTTTTTCTCGAGAATCGGGATATGTATGTAGTATTTTGTTTTTGTCAGTCCGTGTCAAATTTGACCGGATGGTATAAGAAAATATGGGGTGCAAAACTATCTATTTTCAAAGGCTTCCCTTCTAAATCTATGTGGTCTCCATTATCTGCGCGAATTTCATAACAAAATGCAATCGTCCTCATCGCTACTGATTTCTCTTTTCCTTCAAGCCTCACCTTCTGTCCAACAACAGCGCGTATTTAGTGCCCACATTATCGTCGCCGCGCATCATTGTGACAAGGTCAGTTCCACGCCGTACGTGCTGCTTAGTTTTAGCGTCGACAGCACACTGCCCGCCAATACTATGTCGACCGAATATTTCGTATATGCATGGGCTTTTTACTGTGGCCAAAGATGTTGCGCGAGAAATCAAAACGTTTAGCGGAAATAATAAGCAAAACAAATGGCAAAATACATATCTTACAAATATAGAACGCGTGCAAGCAAAGGTGGGGCAAGAAGAACTGCAGACTACGACAAAGAGTCAAAACCAAATGAAGAAGAAAGCAGAAAGCCAAACAAAGCAAACTTTATTCGCATAGTACGAGTACACCAACAAAAGTACAGTCCCAACTCGAAAAGCTGTGTCAGAAAGCATGCTCCAAAACATACATACATACAACATACATATAGCAGAGTGTGTGTGTGTGTGTGAGTGTGCAGCAGCACGCCAAGTGGCGTTGCGATCATGCAAAGAGCAACTACCATGCGAAATGACGTTGCGGCAACTACATTTTGGGGATTACAAGCTCAGCTCAAGCTTCAGCGCAACGCTCGCATGCACGTTCATACATATGTATAAACATACATACATATACATATTTATACTCGCTGTATTTGGCTGCATGTACGCTCGCTTGTGTGCGTATGTTTGTGTTCGTAAGTGCATGGCGTGGAGTTTAAGCTCGTAGATGGCAAAGTAAAAAAGTAAAAGATAGAAATCAGGGAAAAGCCCCAATACGCACCGTAGCGTTGCTTCGAAAGCAAAACCTAAACGTCAAACTGTGAATGCGAACGACGCTCGCCAAGCAGCAGAAGCGTTGGCCGTATTGCGTTGGAGCCAAACTGGTTTCTGCCATAACGTTGTTTATTGTGATCTGTTCCTTCATACTCACTCGCATGTAGTTTTTTATTACTGTTGTTGCAGTGGTCTTTTGCTTTTCATTTTTTGTTTTTCTGAGTTGTCTTTTGTTGTTATTTTTGTTGGTAGATTGGCTGTTGCTTTTTGCTTGCATATCGGCTGTACTTTAGAGACATACAAGAAAAATTAAACCGGCAGCATAAAACTATAGTTTCAACATATCTACTCGCAAATAGGAGGAACTTGACTTCTTTCTTGTGATAGAATTTGGGGAAATCGTAAGTTATTAGTTTGTATGCAAAATTACGTACAAAGTCTGGTAAAACTGAACCCATTATTTCTCCAAGATGAAGGACTAGTTTTTGTGCTAAAAAACATCTCAGAAAGTTTTGTGTTTCTTGTGATTGCTTCACAATTTAATATTTTTTGAGCACGCGTCAAAACTTGACACCAGCAAAAAGTGAATTTGTAATGGTCAAATTCTTAAGGAGGGATCCGCATAGACTTTGGACTTTGGACGCAGAGGAAAAAGCTTAAAGGTATGATATCACACGATCTTGGTGGTCAATCGACCGGCCCAAGGCGTGAAAATATCTGCTCACCGAAGTGGTCTCTCAATAAATCCATTGATTGATGCGATGTGTGGGAACTGCGTTCTGGACGTGGTCTGTTCGGTCGAATATTATCCAATAATGAACGCCGGGTCTCAAGATTGGTGATGATGTTGCGAATAGTGCGCTCAGTATGCTGAAAGTAGGCGAAATACATTCTTTACAGAAGGCAAACTTTCTTAAAAAAGTAAAAAGTACGTCTACTTGGATTACCCGTTACATTCGAGCATATTCGAGTTTTTTTGTTTGCTCAAATTTGCATCAAATATAAGTCGAACAATGCTAAATAAAATCTTCAATTTAATGTAAAAATAATTAAATAATATTTTATAACAATTCCAGATTTTGCATCATGTTCCAGATTCACCAAAACTCCTTACCACCGCACAATTTGGCCAGAAAAGTTGGTAGAGTAAACTTAAAATCACATATCTCAGGACCTGCTCGGCCTATTTCATAAATATCGGTCAATGTGTGAGAAATATAATTGAGAGATAATTAGCTCTCACATACCTTAATCAACGATTCTCGAAACACCAGCTGACTTTACACCGCATATATCGGCCAACGGTGTCTCTTTGTATCTAAAATAGATAAAATTGGGCTAAAACTTAACCTAGTCGCCATGTAATAAGCACATAGCACCCGGAAGACTTTACTCCATACGATTGGTGATGGCTTTTAATGAACCTCAGGGAAGATATTATTAGTATGTGGCATATTAATAGAGGGTATATACATACATATGTGAATGTGTAGGATAGTTATGCCATACGTGCTCTAAACTGCTCAGGAACTAATACCCAAATTGTACATTTCGCTAAAGAACATTGGAAAAGTGAACACCTCTACCATTCTATAAGTCTGCGAGATATCAAATGTCAATGCAGGAAAGTACTAAAACTCAAAACAGATATGAATGTGAAGTTTAAGTATGTGAAATAGAATAGTAGACTTACTGATAGATAGCTTAGGCACAATAATTTAAACTAAAGTATTGCTTACAACAGCAAAAAAAAAAACACCACAGACAATAACAACCAACGATGAGCATATTGAGAGCATTTCGCGAAAAATATAGTAAGCGCCAAACATCCATTTTATAGAGAAATTTCAATTAACAATGAGCTGGCAATAAATCATATTTACTATTATAAATTTAACATTAAACAAAAACAATTGTTAATTATTTTTGATGCTCGATATTATGTAATATAATTTTATCATAACATTCCACGAACTTAAGCACACCTCCTCGTACACTTGCCTATGTTCATACACTTGCATAGAACAGTGCATCAGCTGATTGCATACTCAGTTTCTCAATATGAATTCCTGGAAATTCAAAGCGTGCCTCAGTAATTGCAACAATTTATTAATTTAAAAGAATTTACGGAAAGTAGGTCAAAACACGTTTGTATGCATGTGCGCGTGATATTGGATGCGTGCTATTAGTTTTATAATTTACATGCAATGCATATTTAGTGCAATGTATATAAAATGTACATATACTATGCATACATACATGTATGTAAGTACATATGTAAATATACGGACGAATATTCCTCAATAATATATTTACACAAATATACACACATACATATGTACATGCATACATAAATTCCATACTCCAAATATAGTATTTTCATATTCAGTAAATTGTTGTTATCATTGAATTTCTCGTAGCAAAAGCTGTGATTCAATAAAAATACGTATGTATGTATGCATCACAAGTTTTGTAAAAATCAAAACGAAAAAGGAACAAATAGGGAAGTGTCAGGTTCGAGTGCAACCGAACATTTTATACTCTTGCATATTGCAAGATTCACAGTCAGGGAAATACCTTAAAATGTAAAACGTCAACCGGAGGATCTGAATCCAAGCAATTATTCATATTATCGACCCAATTATATTTACCTATTATCATGCCACATATTAAAAAAATATTCCCTGAGATTCATTAAGATACCTCCCATGCCATCTACCAATCATATAGAGTAAAGGGGTTACATGGGTTTGCGGGTTTCAAAAAACCGAAATTTTTTTATTATCTTATTAAAATCTACAAGACTTAGAATATTATCCTATTTTCAAGTTGATCGAGTAATAAAAGCCATCTTCATAAAATTTTATACATGTCTTTGAGGTACAATTCTTAAAAACTTGGGCGAAGAACGTTTTTCGATTACAGCTATTTAAAAAAAAAAAAATTTTTTTGCAAAATTTTAATTTTTTTTTGTAAAAGTGCCTGCTAAAATCCAATTTTCAGTTTCTTTCCCTTCGTCTAGATTCTAATTAAAACACGTATTTTTAACCTTAGATGATCCTGTAAGGAGTTATTCTGCCAACACAGGCGCATCTTTTTTACGAGGATTCACCGGAAATGGCGGCCGAGTTTAAAATATTATTTTTTAAAAATATCAGAATTTCTTTGTTAATAGTATATGTTTGTGTCAATAAAAAATTCTAATAAAATATTTAATTTTTTGTATGAGAAAAAATTGGTGAAAAAGGCTGTTTTTTACCCTAGGAAACCCATGCAACCCCTAAAGTCAACCGAATGCTATTTATTTGTTATACAGGATGTTTTCGAAAAGTGTCACCCATTTTAGACACAAAGATACACTGTTATGGGTAAGGAAGTTCTATCAGATTCAACCCATTCCTGACACAAAGACATACCATGGTCAAGAAGAAGAGCTTATCGCTCAATTTCACTTCTATTTCTCACATATTGAACGATATTTGTAGTGAAAAGTCTACTATAGGTACTGGGGTCCAAATATTCGATACCTACGGCTTTGAATAGTTTTTGTTGGATTTGGACAATTTGCGGTCATAAGGTGGCACACTGTATACGCATTGCTTCTTGGTTTGTACACTGGAAAGGAAAGCCTCTGAGGGAATTTGAAATTGTGGTATATGGAAAGTGCGCGGGGTTACACTATGATTTCGACCATTTTCACATTTTGACTTAAGAATGTTCGGATAATGCTACGCACCGAAATTGGTTGAAATCGGTCGAACAGTCTATCGTCCAATTTTTACACCGGCTCGTATAAAACTCTTTCATACTATCTCGAGCTTAACATTTAATGTCTCTGGCGTATTTAGTTATTTAAGTAGTTTTTAACAGGGCGGGGTTATCGTTCGATTTCATACATTTTCACACTGTCGGTAGTAGTGCCTATAAGAATTGTCTTAAGCGAATTTAGCCATTGCAGCGTTAGTGGTCTAGATATGTACATTAAATGTATTAGACGGCGGGGCTACGATCACTTTTTTAAAATTTTTTGTCCGCAGATATACATGTACATAAATTTATATATAAACCTATACCTATCTCGATTAGTTTTAGGTGATACGTAAATTGAACAAAACTATTATACTCTGTAGCAACATGCTGCAAGAGTATAAAAATATATGTATAGGAACAGTTCTTGTCTAGCATATTTGAATTAGACATTTTTATTAATAGTAATGCAAGGGTTAAAACGCGTTTGTGTTAAATTGTGTATTTACGAGGCTTTTGTGCTTTATTACACATTTTTGTTTTGTTATTGTCATTCGCAAGTGAAAGTGTACTGATAAATTGCACACAAGTATTTGTTGAATACACAATTCGTATTGTTCACTTTGAATAGCTGTATATGTAAGTATAACAAATAATGTAACATGTAAGTGCAATGCATTTAAATACACTCCAGTTTATATTCTTGAACGTCATACATAAAAAAATTCCTTGTTTTTTATTTGACGAAATACGCCACTAAGCGAAAGTAATTACATAAGACTGAGCAGATATAATAATCTCGTTTGCTTTATAAAGACGTGGAAGGTAAGAACTCGTAGTATTTTGAAACTAATGGGCCAGTGCGTCATGCTGCCGATATTCAAATATAATATATTTTGAGTTAATCTGTCGCTGAAATATGTCTTTAAATATACTGGTATATGCGATCCGGCATTTGTTTCTAGCAGGTAAATACCTTTTTTTACTCTGCAACGGAATTCTGCATACACTGGTATACGAAATATTTTGTCGCCAATTGGAGATTCCAATTAGGTATTGCTTCCGGGTACTACTCTCAGAGCTAAAGTGTTTCATCATAACCTAGCCAGCGTAGCCGCTGGGTGAATGAGATGCGTTTTTTCACTGGCGGATACGATTTCTCATGTTTGGATCATCTGAAACACAAAAATCCAATTTATTCTCAAAAAGTACGTGAATGGCTATCGTCCCTACTAGAATCATGAAAAAATGTTGATAAATAAAAAAGTAATTTACGTTTTTTTTTAATTTTTCCTCATGTTTTTTTACATGAATTTTGTCTTAACATTGTCAATAAATTATAAAAAATATATGGACAATAGCCAGACGTTTTGTGAACAACAAAAAATTAAGCAAATCGGTTGAGTAGTCGAGCGGTATTATTATTTTTGGGCCTTCGTCGTTGCTACATTAATTCTAAGGCTATAAGGGAACCGAAAATGCAAAGAAAATAAAATAAAATGTTGAAAAAAAGATTACCCTACTGACCCCTTATGGTGGTCATATATCTTGTACAGTTCATGGTTCTATCGACTGGGGTATTCGCCGCTGTCAATGCGCAAAGGACCATAAATCTTCCGCAGAACCTTTCTCTCGTAACGCCGACTCATCATATGTTGCCATCGTCCATGCCTCTGCATGAGTGACTTATTAAATTTGGTCTTTGTTCGTCGATAAAGGATTTTACTTCTCCATTGCCTTCTCAGTCCGAAGTAGCATCTGTTGGTCAGAGTTATTCAGCGTTGGATTACGAGGCTGACGTTGTTGTTGGTATTAATGCTGATTCCAAGATAGACGAAATTATCTACAAACAAAAGTTTTTGAGTCACACTAAACATTTAATGAAGATCGTAGAGTCGTCGAAAACTTGCCTTATGCAATTTTTACCTTTTGTTAATGACGATAACATCGAAAAAGATTAAGCTTGAAAATCTTCGTGCTGGCATAAGATAGAAAGTATAGGATCTCAACCCATAAGAGTTGGATCGACTCAACACATTTCGGTTGGTGTTTTGGGTATGAAGCCTGCCAATATTTGACTCGTTTCTTTTGCAAAAATAAAGGTGCAAACTGTAGAGATCGCAAAAGAATTTGACTTTATGAATCTAACGTCGAAACTTTCCAACAATGAGTTGAAATCAAAAAAAACCAAACAAAAACAAAAAAAAAAACATTCACCGATGGCAACGAAGACCATCGCAGCCGTGGCTTATAACATGTGTAAGGAAAACTTGCTAAAGCGTTGGCATTTTGACTCAAAATGAACTTATCTTGCAGGCGATAAAAAAGTATGTATTAAATCCGTTCCCACGACAGGCAGACAGGCTCCATGTAAGCGGAACGGACTCAGGTTTTTATCCGGCCAAGGACTGTCAATGTGGCACCATTCCTCGAAAATACCTGCAGAAATGCTTTCTGCCGCTACAACAACAACAATTGTATTCAATTGTGCGAAAATGTTTTGTTCTTTTGTCAGTCCAAGTCAATTTTCTTTAGATGATATTTTACTCCTGATCGAGAGGCAGCTTTTTTTTTTTGCAAAAACTGTGCTCAGCGTACAACGTTTTGTCACACATTCTAGTTAAGTTCATTGTAATTAACATATTTTTGATTTAATTACACAGTTGTAAGTATACCATAGACAGTTCCCTACAGATTCCCATTCGGTATATTTTCTCACACAATTTTATCTGCATCACTGAAAGTTATCTCAGCCATGACAAAAAAGTTTAAAAAACAATATAATTATCAATGTCGCCAGTGCGCAGGCGCTCCTAGGCACATAAGCACTGTTTTATGTTGTAAGTAGGTATGTGCTATATATAATGCCTACGTCGCTGACTTGATACAAATGACAATTAGATGAATTACAAAGTGGGCACCTTACGCTCCGCGCCTACTCCTCCCTTTACTAGAATAATCTGTGAAAGTATCAGCTTTACTTGATAGTGACCGAGAACGCTAGCGACTTTAGCTATGCGGCGAGAAACGCGGTGTCTTTAATGTTTAGATCTTTAAATATTTGTTAAGCATCTTAAAAGCTATGCCTGCAGCGGCACACTAACAAGCCGCCGAGTGCAATGTCTATGAGTGCGAGCGCATGAGCACGTACATACATACATACTTGTCTATATCTAAAGCGACTATAGCGGATTGTTTTATTTGCTTCGTGTGTTTATGTGTGTCTGCAGCGTAAAGTCTATTGGGTGTTGTGGAAAGCGAATTCCTCAAATGTTGATTATTTTCCTGTTTATAAATGCGATAATTAATTGGAGCCTTCAGCGCTTCTACACACCCGGAGTGATGGGTCAATGGCTGCTGGCTGCCGGCTAGTGACGGGCGATTGCTGGCTGTTCATCGCTGACTGCCGATGACTGATGCCTTGTGGCAGTGACTGCCATGCCGGTCCAAGTTGTTGGATGTATATGGATTTTTTTTGGTTTTTTTCGGCAGTGTCCGTTTAAGTGCGACCCACGCTCTAGCTGAGGCGCTCCTGACAGACAATTAACGTTGTGATTTGCACTGCTTCGCTTCGGCGCACAGCCGGATGTTGTACGTATGCAGCATGTACCTTTGTGTATTTGTTTTAGGTTCAGGTCATAAACGTATGTGACTGTGTCTTTACTCATATGTAAATTCCTTTCCTGTATGTGCTTTTTTTCGGTGTGCGCCAGTAATCAGCGTAGCTAGCGGACTTCGCTGTAATTTACGTTTTGTTATTGTTTTTCTTTCGCGAAGAATATTGAATCTGCTTGTGCTTCGGTTAAAGTTGAATCAGCCGAGCGCAGCGGTATAGAAATTAATTCGGTGCATTGTTTCATTTTAGCACATTTCGTTGTGTTTTTGTTGTTGTGGTTTTTACTGTTTATGTCGGCGTTTTGCGGATGAGCCCGTTCTACGTTGATCTCCCTCCCCACCTAACGTTTTCATTATCATTACAGGCATGCGCCAGAGGCGCTGCGAATGCCAACATTAATAAGATGCGCAACAACAACAAACAATGAGTCTTCGCAAAAATAATAACATCGGCCACAATGCAAACGCACATGCGCACACACATGCACTTACCTATGTATGTACATTCATTACTTCTTTGTGTAGTCCAAATGAAAATTCGCATGTAAATATACAAATTTGCCACACATATGTACATACATACGATCAAATGTGTGTGTCGGGTGTAAGCAGCAAATTTTTGCGCATTTATCGCCGGCGCGGATCAACGCAAAGGTCACAGTACGTTGGGTTCATTTGCAAATAATAGGCGTGACAAGTGCGTTACGCTCTGTTGCGTGCCGTAATCGAGCATCGGCGACAGCGTCGGTCACAGCCTCAATTTGTGCTCCGACTTTCGCAGCTTTTAATACCTATTGTGCCTGAATTCCAACATTAAAGTCACACAAATTATTCTGTTCGCCGCAAAAGATAATTACAAGATTTTGGGAATTTGTTGTTTTGCTTATTGTTATTTTGCTTCTATGAACTTTTGTATTCGCAACAAAAATGTTGAATTTAATTTTAGTGATAACGTCAAAATTCCTCGCTCGTCGCACTATAGCAATTGCTTTTATAATTTCGGCTGTCATTCAATGTTCTGCGGACACGCATGCGCAGTCTTTCATTATTGCCCTGGCGGAGAGAATGTTGTATTAGCATATACATATAATATGAGTACTCATAAATATACTTAATATAAGCTATACATTTATTTATGGTTTTATAAGTGATTACATAAGCTTCTAACTACATGTATATATACTAGGGTGGGTCAAAAAACCGATTTTTTCGCTTGATGCTATAAAAATAGGATTTCCAAATTCTCTAAGAAAATATCTCTAACTAACGGGTGATATAAGTAGAGTTCCTTTTTTTAATAGCCTTCTTTTGAGAGATCACGTGTCCACCTATGTTGTGTTCGTTTGAGCAACGTTTACAAATCGTTCAACTTTATTACGAAAATTTACCTTTTTATAAGAATGTTTTCAGCGCGTTTCATTCAACTTATGGCCAACATTATCGAAAGAGACAATCTTAAAAAATGAAAGCAAAATAATGTTCTGTCGAATGTTAATAAACAATCCATATTTTTGTCTTCAAAAAAGTAGGGAACCTCCAAATGGATCACGCTTTATTTTTAAACACTTTTCTTTTGGACCTTATATAATGGATATCTCGTAAACGCTTGACAAAATTCCATTTTGTAAAATAATCAATTTCATACGAAACAGTAAGTTTTGCTATTTAAAATGGGTTTTTCCATTTAATCCATAAAATTCATAACAAAAAGAAAACATATTCATAAAATAATTAAACCTCAATCCATAATACGTTTTAAACGATTATGTTAACGAAAAAATCGACATAAACCTTTTTTGATGAGCATAATTTTTTCCAAAGAGTTGCAAGCGTGATATTAATTATGAGCTCATGTCTACTTGGAGAGACTTGGAGAAATTTACTTTTCAGAGTATCATATGAAAAGAAGTTTTGTTTGTTTTTAACCACCCTAATATTTACTCAATTGTAACAACATTTCTACAATAGTGTCTATACAATATGCAACTTAAAGCGAGAATATTAAGATATATAATTTTTTTATTATAAAAAAAAAATAATAATAGAAATTGTCATTATCTTTCATTTTCGAAACTTTTGATTAACACACAATTCATCTGTGGTCTTTAAAAATTAAAGTCTTAAAGGCTATTTCAGTTCTAAGGGGATTACCAATGCTAAGTTTAAACCAGGCGAAGTGAGCACTGACGTCCATGCGCGCAGTAGTTTTAATGACCTTCTACAGATCTCAAAGGACTTATTCTTTTTCTTTACTGGCCTTGACACCGCTTACGTGTTTATAGCCGAGTTAAGAACAGCGCGCCACTTGTTTCTTTCTTTCGCTTTTTGGCGCCAATTCGAGATATCAAGTACAGTCCTCGTTTTCAATGGCGGGTACTGAATGCTACACAGTGGACGCTCCAAAGAGTATGTTACCGGCTACAACATTAAAAATATCTACAGTTTGCATGACCTTCTAAAGATTTCAAAGGAACGTGTTGGGTATATTGTGAATGAATATTTGTTTATGCGAAAGATCTAAGAAAAGTGGGTGCTCAGCTCACAAGCCAACAAAAGAAGAAACGAATTGATGATTCCGGCGAATATTTAAAGGGGTTCAATAAAAATAAAACCTAACTTTTGCTTCGATATGTGACAATAGCTAAACATTGATCCATCATTTCACACTGTAGTTAAATCGACAAAAAAATCGAAGTTAATTACATTGAACAATAAAATCGAATTTTATCAAAAAACAAAAATTTTTATGTTAGCTTACGAACTCTTCAGCACACCGCTAGTATAGTCTGATTAAAAATCGAATTTTTGCAGGACAATTAAAAACAAGATTCTGGATAAAATGCAATTTCTTTTCAAAAATACCCCCATTTGTAAATATGGTTTTTTTCGGCGGAAGGCAAGGTTTGGTAGAGCATTTTTATTGCAATCACTACAGTACAGGAGGACATTTCTTCATAGCCGTCGACGGTCGGGAGGAACTGGAAAAATATTAAACTATTATTTATATTTTTCTGTGTTCTTAAAATACACATACATATGTACGTTTGTATATACACGAGTAAGTATGCCCTCACAAGTTTAACATTACGATTTTTTTTTTGTTCCCAAAAATCGCCATGGGAAAATCGGTGTACAACTTTTTCATCCAATACACCTAAGACTGGTATCAAAATAAATGCATAGTTGCTTATGTCATACTCACCACTGTATGTTTATCTGTAAATACGTATTTGTTGATGTAAATTATAATAATTATTTGTACTTACTTGTCAAACCAAACTGAATTAGTATAAAGAGGTAAGACATAATGGCCGATAATATGACTAAGATGAACTCATTGTTGAGGTGAAAGAATCCCAACACCTTAATTTCGAGGTTTTCCACTTTGCGTTGGCATATGAATGTCTCAACCTACAATATTATGACCATAAAAGAAAATTTAGAAGAATTTAAGGAAAGCATTATAAATGTTCATATACATACTTATGTACATACTATGTACATATATATACATATGCATATAATTATATTAGATATTCCTGTAAAAATGGCAGTCCGGAATGTGTCAGCGATTAGTCACAAAGGCACATAATATACTTTTGGAGAATCGTAATGTATCTTACTCTTCACTTATAAAAAGTTTTTTCATTATAGAAATCAACTAGGAGGTTGCAGATTACGGAGTAACTGTTACTATAACAAAGCCTTGGGTTACTAGCAGTATGGCAATACCCTACAATTCACTTTGCTAGTCACACACACCACACTTTGACGGCCACTGGCGAATGAAGCGTGTTTCTTCTTCTTTTTTCTATATTTTCTCTATTTTAAATTTCTGTTACTTTAACTAAACTTACGCTTTCATCCCAACGCGCATCGATATCTGAGCAGATCAGATCCAAATTGAGCAAATCGGTTAGTTGGGACTTCTGCACGACATCGTCAGTGCTAAATATTAAGAAGGCCAAGTTGCAAAACTTAAAAACCGTGGAGAAAAACGCCATTAAATCCACATAACCCATTTCGATATATCTTTCCGAGCACACACACAATTCTTTCATACGTTGATGTTTACTTAAACGCTGTTGCGGCTCTTCCGATTCAATTTGGCTCATCCTTTCAAGCATCCGCTCCAGATGTGTAGCCATTGCAATGTACATTTGTCTGATGACCATAAAGCCCACGAAACAACAATCCAATATATATATTGTGCTTAACCATAGGTAAATGCCTGCTAAGAAACTCATCAGTTCTGTACCTTCGACTAGAAGTGGAATTTCATATAACAGTCCGAAAGCGCTGAGTAGAATTTTCAATATGACAGATACTACAAATGTGCGTCCCAGTATCTGTTCAATCCTTGACTTTATTGAAATCCTTTCGTACATATTAACGAGTTTATTGATTATTTGAAATATTTTTCGTTCCGAACACTCATTTATAACGAATGGCATTATCGAGAAGAGTGTTACAGTTATCACCTGCACATCGGCACAATATATTAAGAATGAGTTGTCTACATGTTTTATATATGGTGCCATCATTTTTGGTATCAACCACGCAAAATTCAGAGAAAGCGAAATGCGCCATATAATTCTTATAATTCGAATCCAACGTTTTCCTTGACGTAACTCCATCTTATGTTTCTGCAATTTCCAACCGAACACACTCAGGAAGTGTCCATACTTGTAGAGTACTCCAATCAGGCGGTAAGCGAAAAGCTCTGTACGATAGTACTTCGGCATAGTTAACAACGAACTGAGCTGTTCAAAGAGTCGCCGTGCTGAATGCATCACAGTGGGGAAAAGTTGTTAGGAAAATAATGTATATCGTACTATGTTCATGGTTCAAGGTGTTTGATCGACCAACTATAGTAGCCGGCACTCTGTTGCTTATTTTACTAATTAAATATGGAGATAAGATGTCTGCGATATGGACTCATAACCATTGCTGTGGCCGTATATACCATAGTTGGCTAGTCAATGTTTGGTGTTCAGGCAAAAGTAATACACAAACATCTCCATAGGTGTGCTGTTATTGGGGCGATAGTTTGATGATTTCGGTTATCCTCATTAACGCATCAGCTTTTAAATGAGAAACAATTAATTAATTTATTATATAATGCGGAGTGCAACATCAAAATAAGCTGGAAAAGGACTAGTTCACAACAAAAACTTCCAACTAAATGAACTACTCCGAGAGAGGCCAGACTTTTGTCCTTCATAAACCAAATTTAAAATTTGTGTGCAGTTATTATTAAATTAGGCAAAGCACTGAAAAATATTCTAAGACAGTATCATGAATAATTTTTATGGTTATTTATGATTTTAGTATTTTATTTGTTCATTTTTGAAATTCAAACTTCTGATTTCATTCTAAAATTGCGCCAGTTATTTTGTGTAGTCGTTCTAGGAATTCGACAGTTAACATCGCGTAAGGTTGACCATTTGAAAAACAGTTACAGTTACTTTCTACTGGTTCGTTTTGCGCTTCTTCTAGTTCTCTAGTTAGAATTTAGTTTATAACTGGTTCTTTTGACTGTATTGGGGCAGCAGAGTACTGTGAGTTGGTGGTAATGATACGTTTGTTCAATGTAGGGTCTTCAGCTATGGTGTCAAGCAATTCTTTTGGGATCTGTATTCGCTGTAACCTTTGCAAAATATTCGTTCTTTTAATAGTTTCACGCTTCAAACTCCGAATATTAACCAAAATGTGTGGAGTCGAACTATAAGAGATGTTGAGATCCTCTGCTGTCTGTGTACCATAAACTCAATACGACGTTGTCGTCATTAACAGAGATGAAGGTACACTTACATGAGGCAAACCTTCGTTTATTAAAACATTGTTGCAACATTTTCAACGATTCCGCCAGAGCAATTATTTAATTGGTAACACAAAAGCAAAAGCAAAATCTTTATTTTTTTCCATTGTACAAGTAAAAATCGTCAAACTATATCCACCAAACACTGTCTAATTGACATGTGTTGATCAAACTTCACGCGACTTTATGGGTTGTACTAATATAGGGAAAATTCCTTATTTATTCGATTTGCAGGAAATGGACCAGTCCAGGTCAAATTTGATCAGATCAAATAAATTAAATCTATTAGATGCTCGAATGCAGTTTTACTTGTAAGATTCTTCAATTGTCGGACCAATTGCAGAAAGAAACTTTCTAAAAAAACTTATCATTAATCTAGAAATATATTCTTGTATGCCCTCGAGAAGGTGGGACGAAAGTAGGCATCTGTAAGCAATTATTTATAAAGATAAGTTCGAATATCAATTCACTCTCTGAAGAACAACTAAGCGACGGGGACCGATGGATTGACAGCCGAGCTATTCAAATACGGCAGCGAAGAACTGATAAGGAGCATGCATTAACTTCTTTGTAGAATATGGTCGGATCAAAGCATGCCCAACGACTGTAATTTGAGTGTGCTGTGCCGAATCCAAAAAAAGGGAAACCCCACAATCTGCGCCAACTACCGTGGGATAAGCCTCCTCAACATCCTATATATAGTAAGTCTCTATCGAGCGTATTGTATGAAAGACTAAATATCACCGTCAACAGACTATGAGGCTTTAGACCTGGAAAATCAATTGAGAAGTAAAGTCCCCTCTCGACGAACAAAGTCCAAACTCTATAAGTCAATCAATATTCCCGTCCTGCTATGTAGTGCAGAGGCACGGCCGATGACAACGGCTGATGAGACACAATACCCGCCGAGAGAAGCAGATTAAGACCTCTACTCCATTGAAGAGATCAGGTGAATAACGATTTGGCTGCACGTGGTATCTAAAATTGGCGGCAATTGTGAACGCAGCTATAAACGCGTAGGCGGTGTCTACGCCAGTAAATAAGAAGAAGACACTTTCTTCAATTATTTCTAATAACTTCGACACTCGATCAGATTCGAAGTTTTTCCTAGTAAGGATTTGGCTCCTAAGTGTTGGAGTCTGATTTCTATTATATGTACTTCCAAAAATTGGCAACTTTGTTTCTACAGCATCTATTAAGTAGTCAACCTGAATAAAATACCAAGAAAAATATTTGTTTGTACATCCATATAATGACTGTATGTATACAAAAATGTTTAGTGCTGTTATAATGTAATTGAATAGGCACATTCATACATACCACATCAAATGCTTATGCTACAATGGCAGAGACTATTTTTCAGGCCATCAAGCTGCGACTTTCACCAGCACAAGTTTCACAGAGATATTACTGGTTTTTATTCGCCAAAGAAATCGCTTAGAACAAAGACTACTATGCATTTGAAACCAGGAAGTGTGAGGCTATTAAGCCAGAGAACGTCTTGTGGAAAACTTGCTCATACAACTTTCTTTGACAATTGTGTTCACCAGGTCGCCCGTGTGTGCGTATGTGTGTTGGAAACCACTTCCACAGAGGTTTTGCATAGACTTTATCGAAGTTTTCGCGCAAATTTTGCCAAAAAGAGACTTTCAAATAGAAACGGCTTGTGCATACATGTTTATCTGTAGATGTACATATGTAAGAATACGGAGGTATATTTGTGTTTGAATTAAGTTTGAATCCTGTTCGAACAGTAGCAGCGAATAAACCGAGTTGCAGTGGTACAATAACTAGTGTTTGTATGGGTATATACTATGGATGTGTGTGAATACTGTGGCTTTAAATACGAACACTACCGCTTTTCCAAGCCATACTTTATTTTATCGCTTCTTGGCGAATCCGTGTATCTGTTGACTCTATGTACATATGTATGTGTGCACGAGCATCGAAAGCGCTATTGCTAGGCATAACTGGTTTGCTGTAATGCCACAGACCATAGACTTGCTGACTTTTTATGATTTATATACATACATACATATTATATGTTTGTCACAAGAGTTTGTTGTGCCACTCTATGGAGCATTATGTGCTTGTATTTGTGCAAGTGTATGCCGTTTGCACAGATTATCTGGTGAATTGCAACGGCTATGGCAACGTCAGTTGACGGCACCGCATCTTTGGCGAATTGCCGCCACTAGGAGTTGCAGTTTATATAGTACAACCAGTTCTTTGGCTGCACCGCAACACAGCGCCATGCGGCGCACTCGTTGTGGTTGCTCTATGACTTAGCGGTTAAGAGAGCGCCTAGGTTTGCGCACTGACTTTTAAATATATGTATATACATACATACATACATTCATATGCATATACAATATACTCAATTCTATGAACATACGTTGTGGTTTAGCTTTCAGTTTGAACCACAATGAAAAAATATCTATTTTTCAAAGATACTTCCTTATTTGATATTATTATTATACCCTATATAGTGTATATTAAGATTGCCGCGATGTTTGTAACCTCCGAAAGATACATCTCAGATGGTCCAGCCGTTGAGCTCAATTTTCGATTACTCGTTAGAGCAATTCGACAGGTAGTTGGCGAATGACAGGCGTGATGTTTTGTTTCAAGGCCTGAATCGAAGAGGGATTGTCCACATACATAGGCTTTAGACTTTACATATCCCCACATGAGAAAGTCTAAATCCTTCGTAAGGTCACTCCGAGTAGCTGCGACAGAAATCGATTTTGTTTTTTATTTCTAGACTAGAATACCCCCTCAACTTTGTCAAAGCTTGTCGTATTAATTGTCAAGAGAGAAAAACTATTTATAAACTATCTTTCTATATTAAATTGAAAATGTTAGAAGTTACATATAGACCTTTTTATTGACATCCATAGAGTAAGTTGGTTGAGAAGAAGAACTATCATTAGATCTGTCATTAGATCTGTTCTACTAGCAAGTGATATCCAATTAAGCCCCATTCAACAACTCTAGGTGGATTTGATGCCATTTTAAGCTTTTTCCTCCGGCGCTGTTCAATTTCTTTTAAATTGGAACATTCAATTCCTTACTATAAAAAAAAATAAAAAAAAAATTCACCATTTAGTGGTTAGGAAAATTCCAATTTTATAAGGCTGAATCTTTCTCTATAGTAGAGTTGTTCCTAAGCTAAGTTCTTCAGAGAACATCAGGAAGGTTTAAAATCGATTTGGAAAGTTATATGGGAGATATGTGTTATAGTTGTCCGAGGTTTTAGACTTATAGTTTCTTAGTCAGAGTTGTTCAGCAGGTTTTATAGAACATTTTTCGTATATTCGGCTCTGATCTATATTTAAAAATACCTTACATGTCAATATATGTATAATAAGGGTCTTGCTTTGAAATCTTCCAATAAGTAATGTCATCTAACTACAAGCCTTAATCCAATACTAAACAAGTTCTTTTTTTTTAATTTCAGAAAAGCATTTTGATAATGGAACAAGGATTTGGTTTCTATATAGGGAATGTATTGCTGGCGACACGAATATACGTGTCTTACCTGATCATTTTTAAATGCGTACGTTGATTCCTGCAGCTGCCACACGCACGTGCTTACCTTTCTAGGAATATAGTATGAATATGTATGTATGCACATAAAAACCTACTCTAAATAGTGCAAACCGCAATGATGATACACAGACAATGTTGATACGAAGCTTCAGCAAGTGCATGCTGCTCTGAGCGTACACATGTAAGTTTGTAGTCCTCGTATAACTGTGTGCTTGTCATCAAATAATTGCAGCTAGTACTTATTTTAACCTAACACAACGCGCCCTCTTAAATCAAACTATCCAATGATAGTATTACACACATACATGAATATATGATATTTTTTGTGATCGGTGCTACGTCGATCAGTGTGCTACGTTGACCCCATATCGAATGCGTCTGCGAAATTGTGTTGTGAAAGCAGTCGCTTTACGCAGAGTCATTTCAAAACAACTCCATCCACTTCTCTTCACTGCTCTCCTCTCTGCCGAGACCAGAGATCTACTCATACTCCACTCTTTTCTCTAGTTTACCCGCGCACTCGCCGCGTCCTGCTCCACTTTGCCGTAAACTGAATCAGGGAAGACCTAGTGAGGCCAAGCCAGGCCAATGAACTGTGACTGCAGTTTTACAGTGAGTTCGGCCAGTTGGCCGCATGGACTACGTGTTGCAGCGTTCATTTTTTGCATTTTGCATTTTGTTTTTATAGCAATATTGTAAGCGAATAATTGCATAGGATAGGAGAAGTGCACGTGCACGATTCGACCACAAGCACTTTTAGAAACTGGCCATAGAAAAACAACAACTACTTTGGACACTAGTTGCTGGATGCTGCTCATAGTGTAGGCTGTCAACATTTGTGGAATGGAAGAAAGCAGAAAATAGATGGAAAATCAGGACAACCTTTATGAAAACCATTTTTTATGGATCTCTGTTGGATGTGAAGTTGAGGAGCAATAAGAATTTTTTTACTTTTAGGGTTACTTTAAGCATGGCACTTTACCATTGCATTTTATTTCAAATGAAGAGGTGAAAATATTTTGAAAGTTGTTTCTGTGAACTCTTAATTTTATTGATATTTTATTTGTGTATGTATATTAAGAAGAATGTTGAAAGTTATAAATAGCAATAAGTATATCAGGCTAAGTTAGGTCAGATGGCTGATCCAAAGATCTCACTTGGTCTGCAATATCGTCCTTTATGATGCCATGAAAATAGAACTTCTGTAAATCGAATTTTTGAGTCAGCGAAGCGCCTTGTGACCAATAAAAATTGCTCAGCCATATAATTTCTAATCGTATCAGTTCTGTAGGACATCTGATAGAGTCTGAACTCCAAAATGTTAAAGCCTTCTCGGTAACGCGGGACAGTTAATAAGGAAGTCTTGAGTTGTTTCCACCTCATCGTCTTCCATACAGCTTCTGCAGATGGCATCTGGTTAAATTCAAAGCTTAACCGCATGCACGTCAATAGAGCCATGGCCTGCTAAAGCCCCACAACTAGGAAGAGGCTAGCCTTACTGAAGGCAAATAGATCAGGAAGTCTGAAGCTAGAGTTAATGGAGAAACAAATCTCCACCAACCTTCTCCCAAATTATGGACCCATCCGTAAAGAAGAGAGGAGTAGTGTCTCCTCCAACGACTTCTTACCACTCACAATTCCTTCACCGGTATATGAGCAAAGAAGGAGCCGCCAGAGTTCTGTTTGGCATCTCCATGAACCAAGAGTCATGAAGTCAAAATGTGAGTGTTCAGACACATTATACCAAGTACTCTTCATAATGGTTAAAAATTTAAATGAATACACTATTCACCTACCAGTCATTCTAATCTAACTCTACAGTTTTAGTAGTGTAAACTTTAGTAAGTTTTGTTGCACGCTAACAACAAAGTGGGAAGATTTGTGACTTTATATCCTTAACAGGGTATAGTAAGTTTGCTAAGAAGTTTGCAACACCCAGAAGGAAACGCCGGTGAACCATAAAAAAATATATGTACATATGTATATATATAAGTGATTAGCATGACGAGCTGAGTAGATTTAGCCATGTCCAGCATTCATAGATGGAGAATATTCGACCGAATATACCACGTCCAGCACGAAGTGAAGAAAATATAGTAGCCGTAGCTGTACACGGAGATCGCGAGAGTCCATTCGGCGCTGTTCGCTGCAACTCGGACTGACGTATGGAACGACTTTTCGCATTTTACGTCGAGATCTTAAATTGAAAGTGTACAAAATACAGCTTTAAGAAGAACTGACGGGATCTTGAAGAGTTCAAAGAAGGTCCGACGTTTTCGAGCAAAATTTTGTTCAGCGATGAGGCTTAACGGTTATGTAAACAAGCAAAACAGCCACATTTGGAACGAAGACCAACCTGAAGAGATTCAAAACTGTGGCTTTCGGCCCATTCTTCAAAATTTATGCCGGTGAAAACGAACGTCTATCGCGCGATGATAACCGACTATTTGATGCCTGTAATTGAAGCTTGTGATCTCGGCGATACTTGGTTTCAACAAGATGGCGCTACTTCCCATACATCGCATCAATCAATGGATGTAGTCGAGGCGAAGAGATAATCTTCCAAAAATAAATGCCAAATAATGTTCTTTCGAATAATAATAAATACTACCCATTATATTTGAGTTTACAGTGTTTTTTCTTTACAAAAGTAGGGAACCCCGATCATTACCCCGATAGATCGTTTTTTAGTTGCCATAAAAACTGACCGATCAAAATAAAGCCATGAGGAATACTACATAAGTGTGTATGTAAATATGTATGTATTTGCATTACAGCTTCTTTGCAGCCGATATGAACATTTTCGTGATATTTTTGCTTCTATACACAAAATAGAAAACGAGCTAAGTTGAGTTATATAAATTGTAAATGTAAATTGTTCGCAGTTCCATTTTTCATAAAATTATCTTGATAAAATCAGATTAATTCATATAAGAGCTGTCAAAAAAGTGAGGTTAAGTTATTGACACTCGATTACTGTTATGTTTGATATTTTACATAGGAGGCGTCAGTCAAAAATTCCAAACTGACAAAACAAGTTAAAGTGATTGTGGAGATCGCAGTTAAACAAACCAATAAGTATAACTTACATATTTATATTACACATACATACATGCAAACATGTATGCAACAATTACGCATTGTTAGAAAATTGTTGTTCTTGGCGTTGTTAGAAAAATCCTTATCCCCACTAAGTTACAATAGTTCTGCTCTAATCTGCTTGTGCTCACTTACCAATTGACATGGCTGTACCCATTGTTGTTATTTTCATTTGTTTCGATATTGACGTTGTTGTTGCTGCCGATATTTTATATTGATGTAGAGAGTGCGCATGCATATATTATATCGCACATACATACTTGTACATATGTATGTACGAGTCTGCACTCAAGTGCATAGGAAAAATTTGTAACGATCTTTATTGTGACGTCGTTGCTTGCTACGTTGGCGATGCTGCTGATGCGCTGGTTGATTGTGGTGGTGGCATGCTACCATCGTGATAGTGTAAGCATTTGTTGTAGTTGAGCCGTTTTTTATGCTTGATTAACAATGCCGCATTGCTTCCCTGCTCCTGCTTGCAGTGCCTGCGCTCAACGCTCACAACACTGTGGTGCATGCACCCTTCTCGCTGCTATATTCTGCCTTTGTTATTCCCCTACTCCTGCGCTTTTAAGCACGTAAATATGTAAGCCTGTGTGTATATCTTCAATCTGTATACATATGTATGTATGTATGTATGTATGTGCGTTCCACGCGATCGTAGCTGAAATTGTAGTGCCTTCATAGCAATTGCGTTGTTGGTTTTGTTGCAATTGCTATCCCTATATTGCTCATACACTGTTGTTGTCTAGTATACACACATGCATGGCTGTGTTGTTGCATTTGTTGTGGCAAAACGTGATTAGAAGGAAATGTCGTTGAACCGACCAAAATAAACACAGCGCCCGAACGTAGACGATTACGGTGTAGCGAGTAGTCGTGATATTAGGAGATTGCACTTCAATTTTTTTCATGCATACACACGTACATACAAGTAGGTATCAGTGTTTGCTTGTGTTTCGCAAATTTATCATCCAGCTGTACGTGCATGCGGTGATTTTTGCAAAAACAAAAATTACCATAAACAGATTTGACTTGTCTCTGTGCGCTTGTGTGTGCGTTGCGTTCGGTAGCACTGCGATTTAGGTGTTTTAACGGTTTTGATTGCCCGCCACGACGGGGCAGTGATCAACAAACAAGCAAAACTCGATAACGTTCAACCTGTATACACACACGCATACATATATACATAAATTAATTGTATGTACATACATATGTATGCACAGGAGTTTTATGGAGAAACTACTAAAAACGTTAAATAAAAATTTTAGTGACGTTTAAGTACGTAGTATGTACATACTTACATATGTAACGGTGTTTTTCAATAAGAGCGCTACAAATTTTTTTTTTTAATTAAACAAAAACGATTTGAGATATCAATGAGATTTTTTATTCCGGTGAAAGTAGATGCGATGTCGCTATGTACGGAACTCGATTCCTTTTGCATAGCCATCACGACCACGCTAGCAGAAGTCCAGACCCTAAACCCAGTTTCAACGGTTTCAAGCATAAATCGGCCGATATTGCACCAATTTCCCGTTCGATATTCGTACGCAGTCCATCAATCGTCGCTGGCTTTTTGGCGTAGAGCAGAGGCTCATTACGTGAGATAACACGTTCACCAAATCACCGTTCAATAAATCAATTGTAACAATCACTGTATTGCTTATGGCGCCGTCTTGTTATAACCACATTTTGACCAGGTCCATATCATCCAATTCGGGCCAAAAATATTCGGTTATTGTGGAGCGATAACGTGTTGATTTTGATCATGACGGAAGAAGTACGGACCAATGACGCAGCAGGCTGATAACCAGCCAGAAATGAGCCTAATCGCTGAAGGCGAATTTTCGATGAAAATCTGAAGAATTTTCAAGGTGGTGCTCAGCCCAATTTACGAACATAGGACAATTCTGGTTGTCAGGGATGCAATTAGGTCACGAACTTTCGCAAAATTCGCCACGACGACATCACAGAGATGCCTAATGCTTGAGAACGACGTGTAGGAGACTGATTTGGGTCTATATGGATCGGTAAGAGTATAAGAAATATTACCGAATTATTTTAATGATCGTATTTAAGGGCTTATTTATAGTAAAAATTTGAAAAAATTATTTGTATATTTTTTGCATATTCGGAGGATGTTTGAGCAGTGCTCATACGTTTGTAATAGTCTCAATGCATTCAATTACAAATTGCATTTCCTTGACCCGAGCAACGTTTGCTTAACCTTTCCCTTACGATTTAGTTGTTTTGGTTTTTGGTTCACGTTTGTTTGGTTCGCATTCTAGTGATCCGTTTAATGTTAGATTTCTCTTCTTAACTGCTGTTTTCGGGCTCTTTGGTTTTATTTTTTTTTTGGTTTTGGCGGCCTCGTTCCATTTAGCATTCATAGTCTATATCTTTGAAAGTGTGATTCTTAAATTGCAAATACTTTTCGAGTTACAGCCTTTCAGAGTGCAGCAATCCAGTTCAATCAGCTCTATCGGCAGGCCAAAATGACAAAACCCTAAAATGTCTTAAAAAATATTCTTTAAATATTGAAGTCGATCAGCCTCAACCCATTTGGGAATGTTTCTACATGGAGGGTGAATTTACCGACCGTAGTGCCAAAGACACCCAAGTACGTTTTTGACATCATGGCGGGATAGCGCTAATAGAAGGCATCTTTGGTCACATCGTCTTCCTCTTCTGTCGCCTGGATGCGGATTGTGGCTAGAAGTTCATTTACCTAGGTGAATGTCATGATCCCACATCGGGTTTGAGCTCCTTTATATGGCCACTATAAACTAGGACGCCAGGACTCAGGACTCCAGAAATGATTTAAATGTAAATATGTACTTACATATATTTTCTAATATAAAGACTTCCTGTGATTTATGAAAGGGCGGCTTATTCATTAAAAAAATAAGATTATCTGAGAATCAGTTGAACACTTTGAAAAAATGAAATCTTCAATTCTGGCTCATACTTGTACAAAGCATGTCATCCAAATTGAAATTCCAACTCCTAATTCAAACATGTATCCACACCATTTACGAGCATTTTCAACAACAACAGAATAATAGATTGATACAAGAGGATGCAATGAATCTGATTCATTCACGGTAACCAAAATATCTTCCGCCCTCTCGAAACTGGAGAACAATGTTGTCAACAAACGCATTCAGAATAAAAAGTGTGTGTAAATATGTACATACAAATGTGGGTTTGGACTTTATTGTACGTTGAAAAGTGTACTTATATGATTCAAATGTATGTACATATGTATATGTTATATAATTACATATGTATGTACATGCATTTGAAGATTTGAAGAATAGGCCAGTTAAACCACATTATGTCGTTGCATCGACAAAGCGACAAATCACATTATTTATGAATGCTATTGTCTCGAATAGGAAATAATCGCCTCAAAAGTCATGAAAAATGTAAGGAGACCAATAATGTTTTCGTTGAGTGAAGCTAATTCGAAATTGCCTAGCTTGGGTGCTAAAGAGAATATTTTAATACTTTTATGTGGTATGAGATTAGAAAGCATATGTATATTTAAGTCCCTGTTGGAAATTTTTAATTGATGTTCTTAGCAGATTTTGTCCAAACAAATAAAGAAGTTATATATTAATTGTAATTTTCTTTCTTTTCTAATTTAAAAGTTAAAAGATAGGTTAGTTAGATATCGGTTTATTGTGAATGTTTACAAATATCTTAATTAATATGAAAATCAGAAAAAACACCCGATATCTGTCGGTGCAGTCAGCTATTTGTGGAAAAAATAGCTTGTACAGAGTTTCAGATCGATATCTCAAAATCTGACAGACTAGTTCGCATATCAACAGACTAACTTAGCTAAATCTATTCACGTCACCTTGATCATTACATACATATATACTTCATACGGTTCACGAACTCTATTCTTTAAACTAAGTGACGAACTTATAAAATTTTTAATTATTCCGAACAAATCCAAAGAATTTTGAGCACAATTGTCTTAATTTTAAGTGTAGAACTGGCAGCATATATTATTGTCGGCATTAAATGTACAGCGTGATCTTTCACTCGCTTACAGGGTTTCATTGCTTGATTCATAATTTTCCTGTAGGTACATCTCAGATGGTCCAACCGTTGAGTCCAATTATCGATGACTCGTTCGAGCATTTCGACTGGTAACTGGCGAATGACACACGTGACGTTTTGCTCTAAGACCTGAATCGAAGCGGAAATGAAATATACATTAAATTTCACATATTCCCACAGGGAAAAGTTTAACTGTGTGATATCTCACGATCTTAGTGGCCATTCGACCGGCAAAACCGAAGTGCTATTTCCATAAATCCATTGATTGTTACGATGTGTGGGAAGTGGCGACGTCTTGTTAAAACCAAATGTCGCCGAAATTACGAGGTTCAAATTTAGACATGAAATTGTCGGTTATCATGGCGCGATAATGGTTGCCATTGACGGTTACGTTCTCAGCGGCATTATTTTTTAAGAAATATGGAGCGATGACTCCACCGGCTCGCAAACCACACAGAACCGTTGGTTTTTCTGGATGAAATGGCAGCTCTTGAATCTTTTCAGTTTGCTCTTCGTCCCAAATGCGGCAATTTTGTTTGTCATCGCCGAACAAAATTAAGCCCGAAAACGTCGTATCTTCCTAGAAATTTAAAAAAAAATTAAGGAACTGGTGCATTAGAATCGGCGAATAACACTTAGAGCTTTTACTGACATCGTTGGAATATCGGAAGGATCAGTGAAAACCATTTTGAAAGATCATTTGGGCCTAAGAAAAGTGAATGCACGATTGGATCCAAAAACACGCTATTTTTTCGAAAAACAGCGTAGGGTTAACTCTGAAACTCTGTCTGTGAAACAATACTTTCCGACTGCCAGGATGTCATGGAACGTATTATATACTCTCGATGAGTCTTAGATCTAAGCTTACGACCCGCAAACAGAGAATTGACTTTAACAACTGTTTCGAGAATTAAAAAAAAACGTTAACACAAGTGTATTGGGCCAAAGGGGATTACTTTGAAGGGTACGACATACATACCATATGTAGATTTTGAAGAATAAATTAAGATATTTAAAATTATGAACAAAGTTTTACTATTTTTCGCTCATAGTAATAACATTGTAGTTATTTATGAGTGTGCACATTTGAATTTTATTTTTCATGCGGCAATTAAATGTCGTTCCGCTGCAAGTCATCAATGATATGGAGTTTTTCAAGTTGAGTGATTTCGCACAACTGCTGGGCAATAACTTAAGACAATAGCATAAAACAATAATAATACCTACAATGAAGTGCAAGCAACAAGTTAACATTTATGTTTATCTTGATGAACATACATACATACAAACATACGTACATATATGAAGACTTACATAACCGCCAACAAGAAGCAGCCAGGAACCGGTGAATGTTTCTAAAAACTCGGCTGTCACTTGCAATAACTCGATGACAAGACGATGAGCGACGGAAGATTGAATACATAATACACACATACACATATACATATGTATACATGCATGAACATATGATGAGCGTGGTGTGAAAAAGCGGATGTCCTGATCAAAAGCAAAACAGTTTCATCGACATTTTCTCACAGACCGACACGGTGCGGCTTGGTGGCTATCGAACCGTGGTGAGGCGAACCGGCTTGACTTGACCATGTCCGGCGCTCAGGTGTGCGGTTCTGGCTATTTATCTGCATGATCTGGTTATTCTGACCATCGGCAGAGGAAACAACCGACGCGGATGCATTTCAAAGGTTTCCACGTTCTGCAAAGATTTCGCCGAAATGTTAATACAAAGTATGCAGTATGTATGTGTATCTATTAGTACATATGTTTGTATGTATGTATGTATGTGAGTAGAAGGAAAGCAAAGTAAATATTCGTACAAGCTACGATTATACATATTTTATTCCCCAGAAAGAGGGGTAACACAAAAAGCAACGTATTATGTGACGGCGTGTCGGCGGCGCAGAGAACTTTCAAATCGAAATCATACGAAGGTGTGCCGAATGATGATGAGGGTGCGTGTGCGGGTTGGAATGGTTGCAGTGAGGCGACAAGACACTTCACGCTCTCGGACCATAAACATGCTTTAACAGTTCGACTGCGATGACGACAACAGATGTGATTATTCTAAACTCCGCCGGCGCATATTAGTGAAATTTAATCAAGCGTTTAATTTAAGGGGAATATGATGAATAACATAACAAACAAACACTGTATTTCAATTAACCCAGTTAACAAAAATATATTGAAAATAATAACATGTGTATATCAATATATCGATACTATGTAGTTATACATGCGCTTCTTCCAATCGTCGAAGCTCTTTCAGCGACTTTCACCGAACTTGTAAAACGATAGCCCTTTAAGGTTCTCTCTTCGAAATATGAGGAAGTCACACGGCGCCATGTCTGGTCTGAATGTGGAGACTGGGAGATCGTTAAAGTATTGATTTTATCCAAGAATTCAAGAACAGGCAACGAAGTGTGAGCTTTAATCAAAATTTTCATAAAAACAGATCTAACCTTAGCGAAAATATAAACTTTTTCCACACGGCCAGACACCTTTATTCGAAAGACCTCCGGTGGATTGACTAAGGGAATCCAAAACTTTTCGAATATATTGAAAATAGAACAATAGAATAGAAAACATGTTAAACATTTGTAATATTGTTATGACCCAAGCACAGAGCAGAATCTTATATCAATCGCCATTTTTACCATCCTAAGTAGAACTCCATTGAAGGAGGGCCAGACCGAATACCTCCTGCCTGCTGGATTGACAGTCATAACTTCAAAGTCGTAGATAATTTCGTCTATCTTGGAACCAGTATTAACATCAACAACAATGCCAGTCTCGAAATCCAACGCAAAATAGAAGACAGCGGTTGTTCTGTCTAGGTCATGTCATCCGTATGGAGAAAAACACTTGAGCTATGAAAGTATTTTCACAGATTTTTTCCGGACGAGTATCAAATCAGGTGGTATATTTGGTTTACTGGGTTTTAGTTAGACACATGATAAGTTCATACAGCTGTTTGAACGTACATACGTACATACATATTGGGCTGGTTGATCATATGGCACTGTTCCGTCTGACACTCAAAATTATGTCGATGCCATTGACGGCGATGACGTTGATCAGTTGCCGATGATGAAATGCCAGCAATGACGTTCAGTTTTGACATCCGAGCATTTGTGCTGCTACGTAGGAACACCCTCACATACATACATACATACATACTTGTGTGCACATGAGTAGAACGTAAGAGTATTCGTTTACATTTTTGAATACCTTGTTTTGGCTTGAAATGCCACTTCACCCGATTATTGCCGTTTAATCATGCATACTCATGCTTCAGTATCGCTTATGAGTATGAACACACCCACAAGTAAGCACCAGCATAAGGGCTATACATACGATTATATTGGGGGGTACATACAGAAGCGAGTCGTTTTAAATTTAGTACCATATGCTACGTAAATACACTGAAATAGTGATCCGTTAGGGTAATTTAACGGCGCACCGAAGCGTTGATAATACACACGAAGAAGAGGATGCTGCGGCCGGCGATCCTTGCCGCATCGTAATAAATGACCGTAGAATTAATACGCCGAAACAGCAGCCACCGCATAACATTAGCAAGCCACAGATGTTAGGATATTACAGCACACTACTAGACTCGTATAAGGCATATCCACTCATGTACATAACAGATATTTTTACAAGTACAGTAAAGTGGGAGAGGAAAGTGGAACGAACCTTCTTCAGGATTAATGATCGAATAGTTGCGCAGACGTGTGTTTTTGTATGCTTATATGATTTATTATGTCGGAGCTGTACTTTTCCTCATATACTTACAGGACCGTACACATATTAATACATATGTTTGTGTGTATATACCAAGGATCAGTGGGCTATCGAATTTTATAAATTTCATGTCTTCTATTTTAAATTTTAACTGTGTCATGGGTGTTATAAGAGGATTTTATTGAGCACCACGGTAAATGTGAAGAAAATAAATACAAACAAGCAATAATTTGTATAATAAAATACCTACATACATATGTATATGTATATTTACCCTAAAGGCGTACTTGGACAACTCGACTGCAAGAAATTTTGAGTACGTCACTTTGAGGATGGCTTTAAAATGGCATAAATAATTTTGAGTATTTAATAAACTCAAAAATTCCCTTTTTATACATAGATTGTGTTATATTAATTTTATGTTCGGTAGTATATCCTTTTATTAAATATTTTGATATTCAGGGTTGCTTAAAGAATGGCTAACCTTGCTATAAAGTGCAACGAGACACTTTGTGATAAGACTAGTAAGTGCTGCTGTTGTTGTAACGGGTACCTAATGCCCGTTAGGATGGCAAGGATTAGATAATCTGTCGTCGAAGTCATCCAATACTAGGCTCAGTTAACGTGTTGGTTCGACGGCGTCGGAGCAAAGCAAAAAGGGTGTCATTGCACACTGAACATATATTTGATATGATAGGGTCTATTCTGAATATGTAGGAGTTTAACCTGCTACAGTATCCAGAACGAAGCTGCGCAAAGATCACTCTCGTTTCTCGCGGCAACTCGAGCTAGTTGCTTCCGAAGTCCGTTCGGCGAATTATTTGATGTCCTCGATGAAATACCCCAGCAGGAACTGCTTAGTGAGGTGTCCATTACGCTCCTCAACTGGACTTTCAGATGCCTTAGCGAATTGGTAGGAATAGACTTTGCCAGCTCAAAAGTTTGAATTACAGCAGTTATATCTTTTTGGCATCACAACGGACTGCTTATAGTAGTTCAAGTACGATCTTTGGATCAGCCTTCGAACCAAACCGAAATCGAACTAAACCGTTTTTAGACATTCAAATTATTTTTCCTTTAATTTTGGTAATTTTATTTTTTATTTTCAATATATTTTAACGATTTCCCAAAAGAAACACCTTATTTTCTGAAATAACTTATGCTTCAGAAAGGCATAAAAATGGAACTTGTCATTAAAAATTGCATTGTTTCGATCATTGCCTGACAGGTACACATATCTGAGAACGCCGTAGGCAAATTTTAAATCGTTCCTGCATGACATTTCAGAGACATTGAGATATTTTTATCACTGACCCTATGATAAAAAATCGTACTTAAAAGGATCATATTTCGAAATTACTTACAGTATCAACAAATTTTCAGAGAACAATTCCAAATATGACTACTAGGTATGTATATGTATTCTGTTTGATTTGAATTTTAGTAATTTTGGTACAATTTCTTCACATAACAGTGATCGAGTCAAAAACCAATAAAGCGCTTACAGACTTTTTATCACTTAAAGGGTATAATTCTAGTTGTGAAATCACTTCAACATCACCAGGTATGTTGCATAGTTGTAGACTGACAAAAGGTGTTAGTTTCACTTACCACACACAAAAAAATACAACAAACAAAAGATAAAATAAATAAATCAAAAGGCGAAGAAGAAGCAGAAGAGGCAAACCAGTGGAATGAGCATCAAAGATTAAATGATCAAACAATCGAACAATCGAACACATCGCACAGTTTCTCGTATCCAAACAACAAATTAATAAACGTACGAACACTTGGAGCTATGCATATCTGGACGGACCGAGGGAGACAATCTACACGTATACCCATTTCGATCAAAACACAAAACAGGTAGGACAGCGTCCTGTATACGCTTACGTGTTTAGGCCCATTTTAGGGAGCTGCTGGTGTACGACGATCACACGTCATCTAAGGCAGCGACCAGCGCCCTGATTGTTTGCCTTGTGTTTGCGTGTGTTGGCGTGAGCGTCGCAGTTGCTCAGACACATCTGCATACTATGTATGTTTATTCAACTTATAAACTTAACAAAATGTCACATAAACACAGCCAGTAACAGAATCATCTCTGCCTACTTGTTTCATAGACAATATTGAATACGAAGTTGTGCACCCAGCAGTGAATTGAATAATGGCATGTCTCTTTCAAGTGTTGTTGTGAAAAGATTTTGCTTTCTAGATTTAATATAATATAAATATAACAGCTGTTTGATTTGATTTGACTGACAAGAATCCTTATTATCGCTTTGCTTTATAAATTTTTCTATACACTTGTTCAACGTTTCGGAGCTGTGCTGGGATAGCCTTCAGTGCCTTCACCAGTAATGATGCGTTTGATGAACATCTCTTTTATAATCCTACCCCACGTAATTTTTGCAACATATTTAGTAGAAGTTTAATATTGGTTTGAAGCCTACACAAAATGTTAACCAAAACGTGCTTTGTCAATCCATAAGATCCTGTGAGATCCTCTGTTATCTTCCTGAAGTCAACACGACAATTTTTAAGTACTCTTGCCTTAAATACTTTGTTGTTATCATCATGAGCAAAAATTGCTGAACGACTCGCATGAGAGTGTGGAAGTTTTCCATGACTTCACAACCTATACTGAATGTTGTGTGCCACTCAAATACTCGTGTTTTTGATAAAAATAGACTTCCGAAAACATTTCTGAACATTTTCCGAAGATGCCGCAAACGTGTTTACATTGGAAACAGAAAATACCAAACAAAAATTTCACGATGTGAACAAACACACTCTAATTAACAAATTGAGATTTAATTTCACACGGCACTCGATAGTATAGACTGTAGTAACAACCTGGGGATACTAACTGGTCTTGTGACGACACACGCCCGCAGGAGCAGGCTGACAAAACGGGAAGACTGCAGGAATTGTCTAAAGCGGGGCACCAGGGAAACGATGGAGCATCACTTGTGCATTTTTCCCGCATTAGCTAGACTAGGCTGTAAGCATCTGGGGATCTCCCGGTAGAATACACTGGAGGAGGTATCGAGACCGCAGAGCCTGTTAAAATTCGCGTCAAACGCAGTCATTCTAAAGGTTGATCATTCCTCCGGGAACTAGCTGGACTATGCGTGGCTTATTGGTCTACTAGAATAACTTCACTTAACCTAACTTCACAGGGACATAAAAAAAAATGAAACGTTGTTTATATGGACTATTCTGGTTGTTGTTGGAAATATAGTTTACTTTCCTTTTAAACCATCTCCAACATTACTCCACTCTTCACAGTTCAGCATGATTAGTTCCCGGTGACTTGGAGCTCAAAAAGTTGGCTCTGATGTAGCCATTACATCAACATTTTGTTTAACCATATCATGTTACAATAAGGTGCCTATTGTAGTGATTTATGAAACCAGTTCCTTTATGCGACCGTGCCAATTTTAATTGTAGGTTAGAGGCCTGGCCATCCATTAAATCAGGTAAGGCTAATCATGTTTGTAGTAGTGTTGTTTGCTGATGGACGCGGTTTCGAATCAATACAAGTTATGATGTTCTGATTGAGACGCTTGCAGCGGTCGTCCTCGCCAACCGAGCAGTCGTCGTATGCGTTGTCCACGTCTACGTCATTATTACGATGGCCGACGTGATCAATATGTAGAATTTGTCGTTATCGGCTACGTAATCAGCGTATGAATACAAAACGGGCACGCATTTAATGTGACGTATGCATGCATAAGTGTGTGTGTGCGTGTGTCTGTGGGTACATTAAGTGAAATGAACAGGTAAGCAAACAATTGCAATATCAACACATGCATTAACGTAACAACGTAAGTGTGCTTGTGTGTTAGCAAACCGATTGAAGAACGAGGCGTATAGGGTAGGTTGTGAGAGCAGAAAACCGCAACGCAAATGCACAAAGTTACAATTTACGGTCGTGATTCGAATGCACAATGAACATTAAGGGCACCATCAAGACGTTGGAAAGTGATACTTGAAATGGTTATGTATATATGTATGTGTGTGTGTGTGTATGTATGTATGTCCTAACATTGTAATTGCACAATTGACGCTCATTTCCATTTGGGTTCACTCTTAGCTGGTTTATTTGTATTTATGTGTGTGTGTGTCTGTGTCTATGACTGTGTAGCATGCACTTTTTTATTTTTTTTTGCCACTTCTTTGTTTTTGTATACAGGAACGATGGCCAGATTAGTTGCCGGCGACAGCTGCGGAAGTGAAAAGCGTCAAAGTCGTCCTACGGCAAGCAGGAAGTAAATGCTCTTAGTGGGCCACGGGTCTGTGGGTTACTTTAAGCGGTAATTATTCACGTCCGTGAGTGTCCCAGTGTTTATTAGATATTGGCGCCAATATGGTAAATTTAGTATCACCATCAAAGCGATAAGGATTTGTAGGCTCTGTGGGCACCTAAATACATTCGTTCGTCGTATTCTTACCTACACGGATATATTGGTGCATATGTATGTACTTAGCGGTGAACATGTATGTACATATGTAAGTGGAAAATGAAGATGGCTTTTGGTAAAGGAATAAAGTTCTTAAATTATAAGACTAAAGACAAGTTTCTTCTTCTTTACTGGCGTAGATACTGCATACGCGATTATAGCCGAGTTAACAAAAAGCGCACCAGCCGTCTCTCCATTTCACAACGTGGCGTCAATTGGATATTCCAAGCGAAGCCTGGTCCTGTCAACGGAGTGGAGGTCTAACTCTTCCTCTGTTTCCCGCGGGGGTTACAGTGTCGAATAGTTTCGGAGCTAGAATGTTTTCGTCCATTCGGACAACAGGACCTAGCCAGCGTTGCCGCAGCCTTTTAATTCGCTGAACTATGACATTGTCGTCGTTTACCTCATACAGCTCATCGTTCCAATGCACAAAGGAGATATTTCGTTCCGCCAGTAATAAATTAAAGAGTCTCCTAGTCTGAAACCTTCGTTGACATCGAATGGCTCGAAGAGGTCCTTCCCGACCCTGACGGAGCTTTTTTGCTCAACGTCAGCTTATACAGCCGTATTAGCTTTGCAGGAACACAATTTTCACGGTCTAAAGCCACACTGATAAGTTTGTTGACGGTGGGCTCGAGTCTTCGACCCACTACGCTCGATAAGACCTTATGTATATGCGATATTGAGGTGGATAAATCAGAGCACAAATAGTTTCCAATCATCGGGCATGCTTTTATACTGTGAAAATCGGCTCTGTACACCAATTGGGATCTACAAGATTATGCTCCGGTCCTGAAATCTTCCGTTAGTCGCCGCATCTTTTCGTAGAATTTTCGAGTATTACCTCAACTCGATATTTATTCCACTCTGCTCGTGTTGTGGTCGATCGCAACATTGCCAGGTAGGCTGCCGGCTTTCTGTTCACTGCGACATGACAGTCCTCACCGCACCAGCTGTTCCTTCGAACTTTCCGGAAACACATGGTTTCACTTGCTGCTGTACATAAGGAGCTTGAAATGTCGACCCACAGTTTCCTTATACCGAGTTGTTGATGATCATGCTCAGAGAGCAGGAGTGCAAGTCGAGTAAACAACTGATTAGCTGTCGGTTATGATTGTAGCTTCTCGACGACGTCCCTGTCGATGTTATGTCTTCGGAGCGTACTCACGCTAAGGGCATTAGAGACATATTGTCCATCTATCACAACATAATCGATTTGGTTTTGAATTTTTCGATTCGGATAATGCCAACTATCTTGATGCATTTTCTTTTGCTGGAATCTAGAACCATCGACAAGTATAATTCGGTCCCTGCGAAGTCAATCATCCTCAACCCATTTGTAGAGGTTTCGCCATGGAGGCTGAATTTTCCAACTGCCTTCTTGCCTACCCTGACATTGAAATACCTCAGTACATTTTTATACCGTAGCGGGACCATTCGTCATAAGCACGCTAAAGTCGCTTATAAAAGGCATCTTTGATCATATCATCCTTCTCTTCCGTCGAGGCGTGAGTACAAATCAATGTTATGTGGAAAATTTTGCATTAATGAGGGTTGTGGCTAGACGCTCATCCACCGGAGTGAATTCCGGGACCCAACGACTTAGTCTTTTTCCCACTACGAATCCTACACCGAATTTGCCCTCTTTTATAAAGCCGCTGTAGTAAATGCTACAAAGACCTACTCATCTCCGTCCTTGCCCCGTCCATCGCATTTCTTGAATGCCGAATATGTCGGAGTGGTTCCGCTGAAGCTTCCTCTCTTTAAGCCTTGACTACTGGTTCCACACGCGTTGGCTACCGCATCCTACCAAAGACTTGCTCATATTCCCAGAGAGCGCGGCAAGGACACAAGACTAGGAATTAAGTATCGCCATATGACTGTAATTGCTCATCCAAACCATTCCTCCTCATACATATATCGGCTAATATGCAATAATCATAAAAATAAGGCCTTAATCAATACTTTCAGGAAGACAAACGTGTAAAAATTTGTTTTTGGAGCTGTAGAATATATGAAAATGGTCTTTACTCTCAGTTACAACGACATTCCAAGGGCTATTGTTTAAACTCTACGCTATATTATCAAAATGCATATACAAAATTAAAAATAACACAACGCATTCTTTATTTATGACTGCCGTTGCAAGACCGCTGACAAAACTTTATGCAAGACATTTACCAAAATTGCCTTACTAGCAACCGACAGATGACGCAGTAAGCAGTTAGTCAAAACGCTAAAGAAAATGAGAAACCCCGCAACCTTTATTTTGATTGGCTCGCAAGTTTCACCACCAATAATAAAACAACAGCTGACTTCTGTTGACATTTTGCAGATATATATTTCAAAACATTGATTATTTTCAGAAAATTAACTAATGAAAAATGGTAGAAAGGAATAATTATAAGAACAGATTGTAGAGTTTATTTGTTTATAAATCTACATTCTCTAAAAAAAATCTAAGAATCTATTGCACAAAGCAAAATGGAAATAGGACACGCTATTGGCAACGCGGTATTTTACAATACATTTGGCAACGCAGTCACGAGTAATTCTCATACGTTCTCTGCAGTACAGAAAGAAAATTTGCAAACGGCGGAGACAAAATTCGTAAACAAAAAGGGTTTTTAATTCTTAAAAAGTGTATTAAAATATTCAATTGAAATAAAATTATGTGAGCCACGCACACGTTAACGTTTGATGTAAGTGAAAGATAAGTTTAATGGTTAAAATTCATTTGAAGTGGAAAAGTGCATTGATTGAGTGCGAGCAAGCAGATAAAACGAATCGTTCCAATTGGATTGAGAATGTAAGACTTTTGTTTGTCACGGTGTGCGCGGTGGTTGGTGTGTGGCGGTAATGGCCCTCAAGACCAACCAACCTGCCCGTTGCTATTACTGCTGCCGCTGTCGCTGTCGCTGCCCATCAACTTTGGTGCTAGTGCTAGTGCTGGTAGTGTCAGTGGTCCTGCTGCTGCACTCAAAGCGGAAAAGGATGCGCCGTGTTTGTTTAATTTATGTGCGTGCGTATGTTCGTTTGCTTGTTTTGGGCGGGGTGGAAATGTCAAGGAAATTTGATGTAAAATGTTCATGTGAGTGCCGCTGCAAGGTAAAAAAAAATGTACACGAATCATAAAAAAAGTGAAAAGTGTGAAGAAGATGCAAAGAAATGGGAAAGCCGAGAGCGGGACTACAAAGAAGTAAAAGCACAGAGAAGTGATCAACTGTTGTCACCGCCCTTTGCCTGGTGCGCAAAGTGACTGCCAAGTGAACCATATGAGCACTATTTGCCAGGCATTAGATCCATTTCTGAAAGTTGTGGCATTTATTATCCAATATACAATACACATAGAAATTATAATTTAAAACCAAGAAAACACCTTCTCCCTTAACAATTTATTATTCCAACAACTATATTAATATATCATACATATTTGTTATCACTGTCCACAACCTGTCTTAAAGCATTTGTGATATTATCACTTAACTGGGTTACAAAAGAAGTGTTCCTTGAAGTGCTAATTAGTTCTTGCTGCAGCATGAGTGCTACAAATGATTTATTAATTAGCTTTAAAGGGTTAATTGATGCAGTGTAGTGTGCATATGTAGTGAAAGGACATTCTTTGTGTCAGTTCTACATATAGCGGCAGTGCAAAGTTATTCAAAAAAGAATTTCAAGGTGTTAATAGGCATTGCAAAGAAATTTCGTACCTCAACTCTCATTTTACACACAATTTTCTCTTTGTTGTATTATGCTCTCTTTCATTTTCTACTTCTACGCTCATTTTTAGGGCGAGTCTCCCATCGTGTTGCCATACTATTGTCAATATTTTCCATCACGTACATATTTGTAACATCTAATAAATATTATATTTTTAAAACATAAATCGTAAAGTCGTAAAATCAATGTAACTGCAATTATATATTCGTTACTATATAACAATAAATTAAAGAAAGTATCAAAACATTATTGAATACAGACTGATTTTACAAAGATAATTAACGTCAAGTAAAGGTTAAACGATAGCAAAAGCCAAACAAAACTAAATACATCAATGATTTAAAGAAAAGTATTTAAATTGATTTGAACCGAATAAAATTAATGTTGATAATAATAAGAATTGCCAACTAGTTCTTTCTCCGCCAAGGTGTTGAATTTTGTTATATGCTACATTACAATTGTAAGCTTTTTATTACTACAAAATAAGTGATATAGCCAGATAGTGGCAGCCGGCTAAATGAAGATACTTAAGATATCTGCAAATACTTAATACCTTGCAAAGTTTATCTATTGCAAGACCGCAACCAATTTAATTACAAATCAGTCTCCCGGCCGAATCAATGAATCTCATACTAGTGATTTTTTTTTTATCTATAAGGGTACATTGCTCTCCAGCTTCACTTTCGTTCATGACATAAAATTAGATAAAATCAGCGAAAAATCTTATCAAACTGCGAACATTTTAACGTCAATAAGTTGAAAAGTAGCAACGGATGCAGTGGTGAGCCATCAACTAAATAGCGTTGGGGAAATGGTGAATGATGAATTACGTACGGATCGTCAATGTTGACATGCGTAAAATGGTACACATATGCACAGGGACGCTGGGTGCCGTTGTTGTGAGTAGCTATTGTTGTAAGAAGGTTGTGGATGAGATGCATATCATCAAGAATCCATTTCCGATTGAAAATTCATTTCTTTCACAACACAGTTCCTTCCGTGGTTATCATTCGGAGGCACCGCAGCTAGGTGATGTGCAAAGAGATAAATAGAAAACACTTTTTTCATTTATTGTCTGTTGTAACACTTTTACTATGATACCGTAAAGTTATTGGGCTTGTTGACTGTTGTTTGTTGTTACTTTTAAGCAAACGTTTCTCATTGTTTGTTATTTGTTGCAAGCACGTAAAAGTCGAGATGTGGTGGAGGGCACAGCAAGTACTGCATCATAAGGATGAAACTCTGCCGCAAACATACATATATACGCTTTGAATGTTGAATGTGTGAATGTCCATTAAAGTTGTGATTGACATATTCATACCCAAGCGGATGCAGCAATGACGGCGTTGTGCTGATGTTTCTTATATTTCTTTCACATGAGTAGATGATGGACTATATGCTTTGTCACAAACACGGCAGGCCTATTGTTGTTTTTACGCTCGTCGACGGTTGGCTGTGAAGTGCATTGAACCACCTTACAGTGTATACGCTGCGTTGTCACACAATTTAAAAGTTTACAATCCACCTTTATCTTAATAGCGTTATTCCCAAATTATATGACATGTTGTTTTTTGCATATTTTGTTGGCGTAAATTAAATTAGACAAAATTTCAAAGTTTCTTATAGATGCGCTAGAGTTTTCGAGTAAGTGTTTTTGACTGACATCGGCAACAGCTAAAATCAAAAATAGCAACGCAAACTTTTAGCGCAACACGGATGCGAACACAGTAGCCTAGAAAAGTAGTGGCGGAGCGAGCAAGGAGCAAAGTTTGGCGGTGAACACTATTTGTACATGTAGTCGAAAAATTTGCCAATTGAGTATTTAGGCAAATTGGCGCTAGTTATTTGGTTGACTGTACATTGGTACGAAAGTGTCCTCATCAATATTCTGGCAAAGCGTTGACATTGACAAGGATACAGCTTTAAAAGAAATTTTTCTGCTCAGCGCTTTTGGGCGGAAAATATAATTGAAAAAAGCAGTAATACAGTAATACAGCAATTCATCAAATTATCAATTATTAAAAATGGCAGAGGATGAAATTTTGTTCGACGATGTTTACGAATTATGCGAAGTCATTGGAAAGTAAGTTATACACATAGCTAATGCCGCATGTGCTGTTCTCTTCAATAAATTATTTGGTTTCATATTTACAGAGGCCCATTTTCCATAGTTCGACGTTGCATACACAGAGAATCAAACCAACAGTTTGCTGTCAAAATTGTCGATGTGGCGAAGTTTACAGCGAGTCCTGGCCTGAGCACAGCTGGTAAGTGTGACAAAGTATTTGAATAGAATATTAGTTGCGGCGTAAATAAATTATAATTAAATGCTATAATTATTCTAAGTTATAGGCTTCGAAAGGCTTATTTTAAATCAAAGTTAACGTCTGTTGTGCCATTCTCTCGCTTCTATTTTATTTCTCGTTTCATAAACGTGTGATTTAAAGTAAATATGATTGAAATTTTTAAATTCGGCTATTGCGGACCACTAAACTAATACTACGCAAGCATCTACAATAATTTATCTGCTTCAAACTACACTTTTATGTTGTGAGTGTAAAGCACATATTTCCTAATGGAATTACTACAGTATATTTTTAGGTTTACTTATTATTTAGACGGCAGGGCTGTTGGCATGATTGTTTTGATTCATTACTTCACATAACTCATGTATTGCTTGTCGCAATATGGTGTTGCTAACCGTTTCGCTCGCTAAGCTTGCTGTGACTGGCGGGCAGACAGGCAATGAAGTGCCATAAAAGCCTATTACGAAGCACATTAGTCGCATAGCACATTTTGCTTTCTGACTAATGGCCACCACATTTAGTGCCGCTTTTCAAATAGGTTGCTTATTTTTGAAATATGCCGTTAACTTTATATCTTTAATAAACTTGAACGACAGAATGCTTTACTAAAAGGGAAAAGTAGGTTAATTTAGTTGTTTAGAATGCAGATTTCCAAAATTCATTTTAGTATTAACTGAAAGTATAAGGAAAACTACATTCTAATAAATATCACTAGTTCATTATACTTTAACAAATTAAACAAATTGTTTTACACAATGCTAGACAATAAAATTATGTATTTAGACATATATATAATTGCCAAATGTTACGCTCAGATGCGCAGGTTTACTGTTACAACCGAATTGCTCTTTCTTTAATAGGCATATCCTTTGAATTTATTACCTTATTTATATCTATGTGCGTTTATAGATTTCAACACACAATATTTAATGCTCATGAATATTTTAAACAACCAGAAATCTCTTATAACCTCAATTTTCTAAGACTTTTATTAGCATGCCTTTCCGTTTATATTAAGGTGATCCTAAAAGTTAAACGGACTTAAAAAAATTTGAAAATATTTAAATTTGAAATCAAGTTTTATAAATTTTTACTGTTATCGTTAAAGTTTATTTTTTCGATTTATTAAAATTTATCTTTTGCCTCTTTGTCTAAATGAGAAATTTTGAAAATTTGGATTATATCCACAAAACTGTATATTTTTCAGATACATTTTATTTAATAAATAAAAAAGTGAATTTGTAAAATTTCATGTACATATGTACATCGTTCTGGTAACCGATTTCTCCAGTAGCACCTGCGAAAAACGGTGACTGGCAGTGAGGGGAATTTTTCCCTCTAAAATTATTTAAAATGAAACTTACCTAATTTATTATTACAATACCCTAATAAATTTAGTGATCAAAGAACTAGTAAAACTTTTGATTTTTGGCAAAATGGCAAATTCCGAAAAAGTTGTTCTCTGTTAAAAAATTACATTTCGGACTGGCTTAAAAAATCGAAATTATTATCAAAAATCTTATTAATTCGAAAATAATTTGACAAAAATATCTCAGAAGGTCATGTGAAAATGTCAAGTCGATCTGTTCACCGGTTCGGGGAAATTTTTCTCACCGATTTTGCAAATATCGTTAAGAGAAAAACGCTTTTAACATTCGGGAGCCGATTACACTGACTAAATTTTTTTACAAATATGCTCATAGCTTCGAAACTATTTGTCCAATAAATTTCCAAATTTTGAAGAATATTTTCTAATATAAAACAACCGCTAAACTGAGTTTTTGGGTTTTAAAATTAATTGTAATACTTTTTTTTACCGTTATTGTTTAACGGTAAACGTTACTGTCTTGTAAAATGGTTAGGTTGTTGTGGCTACGCGGCAGAAATCTGCTGAGTAGCCATTCCTTGGCTGGATAAAACTGCGGGTTCGTTGCGCTACGTAGACCCGGGTGTCTCCTCCTTTGTGCATTTAAGGTGCTTACGTTTAATTCAGGCATAATAGGCATACTATATAATGAATAATATTATTTGTAAAAATAATGACTAACCAACCACAGCTTTTAGATAAGGAAAATTTAATATATTAAACGCTTGGGTAAACAGTTGCAAATATTTCTTAATACTATAAATATAAATCGGTATGCAGTTATAAAAATTTGAAGCATTTAAAGTTTTCCGCATTTTTTTTTTAACATTTCACTGGCTTTTTATGAAATTTACAATTTCCTTGTTTTGTAATTATTAACATTTCATTGCCTTTAAGAATGAGCTTATCGATTACCCTAGTACAAGCAGAGCAATATACCCATTTGTGCATACGATTATCATACGCCACTAGAAAAAGCGTTATTCTTTAATTAAGCCTTTAGATAAGTACCGTAAAATGCAAACTTGTTATGCTTACAACATACTCTATTTATAATAAATTTTAAATACTTCTGCATTGTGTAAGGCAACAGCTTGTGGCAGCGTTTATCTGGTTAGCGCTGTAAAGCCGCTTGCTTTATTCACATTGTACATTCACCTCTTCCTAATTTTCTCTCCCACTTTACTTTGTCTTTTCTGAAATTTTTTTTTTATGTAAATGTGTACGCCCGTTTGTCCCTTTGGATGCGAACCTTTTTAATATAATTAGAACAAAATATGCTCATTGCAGACTTGAAGCGCGAAGCGACAATATGCCACATGCTGAAACATCCGCATATAGTCGAGTTGCTGGAGACGTACAGCTCAGAGGGCATGCTGTACATGGTGTTCGAATTGTATGTATGCGCTCCTCCAACCTAATATTGCTTACATATATGTACAAGCATACAAACACATACATCCATATGTATATATGTATGCGTGCATATTGTAACAATTTTACACTTGATTTTGAAAATGTTGTGCTAATTTTTATTGTTGTTACTCTGCTCATTTTTCTTTGCATAAACGCGTGTGTGTGTGTGTGTGGGTGTGCGTGTGCCGTCTGTGCGCTGCACTCATATTCACTTACAGCATGGAAGGTTCTGATCTGTGCTTCGAAGTGGTGCGTCGTGCTGTGGCTGGTTTTGTATACAGCGAAGCTGTGGCATGGTTAGTATAATTATCTCATCCCATCATATTCTTCGTTCATTATGTCCACATTACCAACACATCTACTTGAAATTCAATAACATATGCACAAAATATACATACATACATATAAATGTAGTACATGTACATACATGGTACAAGCAGAATGACACGTGCTAATGAAACTAAAAAACCTTCCTAAAGTCATTACATGCGTCAAATATTGGAGGCGTTACGCTACTGCCATGAAAACGACATTTTGCATAGAGATGTGAGGCCGGCGTGTGCATTACTCGCCACAGTGGACAATTCAGCGCCGGTGAAATTGGGCGGTTTTGGTTCGGCTATACAACTGCCTGGCGGTAGGGAGACAATTGAGACACATGGTTCGTAGTATGATTTCTTACACTTATCACACTAGTTGTACCTAACTACACATAGCTCATATTGTATATGTATGTACATGGCACTTTTGATTTTGTAGGCCGCGTCGGTTGTCCGCACTATATGGCGCCTGAGGTGGTGACGCGTCGCTTATATGGAAAAGGCTGTGATGTTTGGGGTGCAGGTGTTATGCTGCATGTGCTGTTGTCTGGTCGTCTGCCGTTTCTCGGCTCGGGTATAAGACTGCAAAATTCCATAGCGCGTGGACGTGTTTCGGTAAGTTTTGCTGCATGCACATAAACCGTTACTCGTTACTTTAAACACACATTTCAGTTTGAAGCTCCCGAATGGAAATCAATCTCCACAACGGCTAAGGATTTGGTTATGAAAATGCTTTCGGCGAATCCACATCACAGACCGTCTATAACGGAGGTGTTGGAACATCCTTGGATGCGGGTAAATTTGCCTTCGCACAACCATTACATTTATATGCGTATTATACTAACGTTCTCTCCTGTTTCCTGTTGTTGGTGGCGCCATTTAGGATCGCGATAAGCTGCAGCGTCAACATTTGGCGGACACAGTTGAGGAATTGAAGCGTTACAATGCGCGCCGCAAACTAAAAGGTGCTGTGCAAGCAATTGCTGGTGGCACAACGTTAGATCCACTATTCGGCACAGACACCGACTCAAGTATGCCACACTGCACTTGGCCGTAAAGTTTTCAACTAACTTTTGTATTTTGTATTGTTGTAGTGCCCGTGGCGTCTGCTTCGGATATGTTGAATGAATGGGCTGACGAGGAGGCGGGCATTGAAGCTGTGCAACGCATACTAGACTGCCTCGATGACATATACGCGCTGCAGGATTCCAATGTCGATCCTGAAGTTTTGCGCGAGATGTTGCGCGATGGACGATTGCACCAATTTTTACAGGTTGGTTGGCGCTCATATAACAAATAACAGTGTTTTGTATTATAATTGCTAATATTATTCGTTTATGTTTTCAAGCAGTTGTTTGATCGCATTACGTCGACAGTGGTGTCGCCGTCACGTGCACCACCCGGTGATGCTGTGACACGATGTAGAGACGTCATAGAATCAGTGTCATCGGTTGGCGGCAATAAGTACTTAAAGGATGAATTGATGCAGGTTCTAGCGTCGCCACATGTTCAGGTATGTTGCAAGTTATCTCTATTCTAGCACTTAAAATAATATAAGTAATAACGTAGTTGCACAGGTTTATGCTAAATGAAGGTGAACATGGCAAGAATCTGACTAGAAAAAATTTTACAAAATATTTCCCTAAATGATCCGTATAGTTCGAGGTTTTCGATGAACAATTAACTATACAATTCTCAAAGTTTTTCATATATAGCTAGCACTCACAGCGAAAAATACTTTTGGCGGGTTGGTAATATGATAGAAAGAGTTTGGTAGTTATGTTTCCACCGAATGCAATTATCCTGTCTTTAAAATGGTGTTAATATTGTATATATAAACAAAAACATATATTTATTTTTATTGAGTATAACAAAATTTGTCTGTATGTAAGCTACTTCGAATTACGTCCTAAGAATATTTTATATATGTATGTACATAAAAAGTCAAAGTATCCTTAGAATAAAAGGTTTCAATTGATCGGCAATTTAATAATCTATGTAATATTTATGTTTATATTTTAAAAGATCCATTTCGATGTTCCATACTTAAAAACAAAAAAAAAAAAAACTAAAGAAAAAAAAAAACAAGAAAAAAAAACAGAAAATTCAAATTTAATGGGGAATGCTTATTATAATTCGAAAGAACATTATTTGGCATTTATATTTTGAAGATTATCTCTTTCAAATGTTTGGCCATGGTCCATCCGTTGAGTCCAATTTTCGATTACATGCGTGAGGTTTTGCTCCAGGTCCTGAATCAAAGTGGGATTATCCGCATAGTTTAGACACAGAAAAAGTATAACATTGTAATATCAAATATTGGTGGCCAATCGACCGGCCCAAAACGTAAAAAAATAGTATCTGCTCACTGAATTGGTTTCGCAATAAAACCATTGATTGATGCGATGTGTGGGAAGTGGATGAAATGGCAGCTCTTAAATCTCTTCAGGGAGCTCTTCGTCCCAAATGCGGAAATTTTGTTTGTTATATACCCATTGAGTCAGAAATGGATATCATCGCTGAATAAATTTTGGTTCGAAAGCTTCGAATCTTGGAACTTTTCAAGAGCTCATAGAGCGAAGCTATGCCACTTGCGAAGGTTGAGTTGTTTCAGTTCTTGCAAAAGCTGGTCAAGTCGTTCCATACGTCAGTCCTAGTTGCTGCGAACGGCGCCGAATGGACTCTCTCCGGCCTTCGTATACACTCTCAGCTACGGCTGTTATATTTTCTTCCCTGCACGAAAATAACATGACAGCTTGACACGACTCATGCGGGATCTGTCAAAAAAAAAAAAAAGGCTATTGAAAAATGTAACTCTCTTTGAATCAACCGTTAAAAGAATGTATATTCACAGAATTTTATGTACTTAAATAACGGTTGATTAATTTTGAAAAATTTTGATTTCCCATCCAGGAGCACCTTCAGAAGGGTGTCTGATTGTGAAACAGATTTTTTTTTTCAAATGGCGGGTTCGTTTTTTGGAAAAAAATTTGCATTTCAAAGTGACTTACAAATTGGAAATTTTTATCAAAGACTTTATTCCTTCTAGTCATTTCCAGACAAACATACTTAAGAGGTTGTGTAAAAATTTTCATTCGACCGGTTCGACGACATTTTCCTCACTGGCACTAAAAATAGAGAATTTGTTTTTCGGAGCCTAATGTAATAGTTAAAAATTCTTACAAAAACTTATTAAGCAGATTAGCACATTTGTTGTTTTATAATTGACACAATTCTATATAAGCTCTTATTATCTTATCATTGATACTCGTTTGTATCAAACACAATTTAACATGAAGCTAAAAATATAACAGTAATATGTCATCGGTTGAGTAAAGATTACAAAAGAGCTTCATTTTTCAAAAATCGAAATTCTTTATGCGAATTCCTGGATAGAGTCGAATTTGTATGAGGCTCGTTTTTCGAAATGCCAATTTTTTATATTTTTAGAACACTTAAGAAAAAAAAAATCGGCTTATTTGTAATTATAAAATAAAAAATAATTAACAAAGCAGCTTGAATTGTAATATAGTTCAAAATTTTAAATTAATCGGCGCAGTAGTTTTGGTTTGGTTATGAAAGGCACCGATTTTGTAAACGTGAATTGTGTAGGAAACGCTTCTAATTTTTTGAGCATTAAAAATCTCATTCAAAACTTTCGTAATGCTGGTATAAAAATACCCCAATTCCGTCCTTCAGTTTTTTTTCGGATTTCACCATTTGCTAGATTGTTGGACAGTTTCGACGTCATATTTTTGCAAAGATTCGGGTTCTTTTGCACTGTTTCTTTTTCGATGTTATCTTGGATAGATGACTCGCATGAGGCGAGTTTTCGATGACTTGGATTGGAAACATAAAATTTCACGATAACTTGTGGCTTAATTTTTTTCGATGGGAAAAATTGCCGCGTCGTAAACATACTGCCAAACACACATTAATTGACATGAAGACTGGGTTAGATAATTTTAAAACTCATAGTAGTAAGAAACTTATTGGACACGAAAGATAAAATATCAAAAATTGAAGGAAAATTAATTTAGCGCGATATGAAGTCTTGAAAATGAAGGTGAGGGGCGGCGTTGATTTTTTAAGGTTTATTAATTTATTTCCGAATTAACTACGAGTCCTAAAAAAAAAAAGTTATATGACAAAGTTGTAGGTAATAAAAATATTTAGAATTTTTGTTCAAACATCTTTTTCACATAACCCCAAAATTTTATAAATATTTCAGATTTTTGGTTCTTAATTCGATTCAATAGACAATATTAATATTATATCGGAAATATACTGTTTTTTCTTATATTGAAACTACTAAGGGATTACGTTGGTTTCCTCGGGTAAAAAACAGCCTTTTTCCAAAATTTTTTTCTTATCTAAAAAATTAAATATTATATTATAATTTTTTATTGTTACAAACATACGCAATTAACAAAGAAACTTTGAAATATTTAGAAAAAAATATTTTAAACTCGGCGATTGCGACGCCATTTCCGGTGACCCCTCGAAAAAAAGATGTGTCCGCGTTGGCATAATAACTCCTTACAGGATCTTTAAAGTAAAAAAAAATATATGTTTCAGTTAATACCTTAACTTAAACGAAGGAAAAAAAGCTGAAAAATACCATTGGCAGACATTTTTACAGAAAAATGAAATTTTCAGTGAGAATTTTTCGACAAATTGGCAAGGTTTGACTTCAAAAACACAGAATGGCGCACTCAGCCTAGCTCGAGCCCATAAGTTCTCAAAACTGTATTTCTGAAACTATTGCTCGGATCATCTTGAATTTAGGACAATATTCTACATTCGATTTTTTGAAACCCGTAAACGAACGTAATGAAAGAAGGACACCTTACTTCGACTTAAAATAGAAAAGAGAACAATTTTCGACCAAAAATTCTCACGGCAAAATACCGAATAATTTTAAAAAGTCTGTATACTTCTCTACTTTCTGATGGTATAAAAATATATACTAAATATAAGGTAAACTTTTTCAGAAACTACAAAAAATACACAAAATTTTAACAATTTAAGATATGTATATGTATATAATTAAAAATTTTTTTTTTATTGTTTTTAGTTTTTACTTCGTTATCTAAAGATAATTTGCAAAGTATGTTTTTTATTTTTAAATTTCTGTTTGATTTTTCTTTTATGCACTAAATAATAGCTTATTAGCCAATAATTATTTTAATGACAAATGAAATTTTCTAACAGCCTTCACTTCTCTGAAGTAAATGTTGAACAAGTGACGTGCTAATTAGACACATCTCGTAATATGCATTGGGAAGGGGGCAGTCCAATCAGTGAATCAGTGGTGTTCACTTCATTAACTTTTCGCATTTCATAAACGTACTTTTTTAGGACTTGTGTAAATTGAGCAAATTTTAGTTATAATTACTTCTTACACAAAAACACCACATACTCCATACTCCTGTATGAATACCGAAACGAATGTAATTACAGTTCTCGTTTTTCTCAAATTTGTATCTACGAGTTATTACGTTTTAGCTTTTAGTTTCGCTCTTGAATTTTTAATGCAATTTTATTTTCATATGAAATAATGAACCTACCTATTGTAAAGTTTGGAGAGCATGCATGCACTTATACAATATAACAAATGCTTATGATTCTGCATTTTGGTGCCATAGATCCCTTGCAGTCGAACCAACTAGTTACAACGACTTTATAACCAGTTTGAAGCACCTGCCGAACTAGTCAGCTGACTGAGTATTTTCCATGCAAGTAACTAGTATGATTTGGGTCAGCAAATATATTAGCCTTAACTAGTTCAGCACATATGTATATAGTGCAATTTATATGCTCAAAAATATTTTTTTTTTAATTTTATTCTAGTTTCTATTGTCTTAACTATGTTCTCTTTCTGAACCAACTTCATCAAAAATCATCGATACTTTTCAAACAAGTTCGATTTTAATCAGTAAATTGCCATAGTGAACTGGTATATTTGCTGACGTGTTCGCTGCTTCACTGCATGGTCCCTGTAACATGCATACACACACTCACACTCACACCAACAGCAGTTACTTGAAGTCTTTTAATTTGGCAGCGACATACAAAAACCATTAATTTGCCCCCCAACCGACTGGCAGTTCAGTGTCGCAGAAAGCCGCAGTTGTTGGGCTACGCCACACTTCACCGTGCAACGCCACAAATGAAACGACCAAAATTTTGCAGCAAACACGCAGGCAACACTAATGCTGCACGTTCGGGTAATTGCTGCACAAATACTCCATACACCAATTGCATGTGGTGCTCGTACTCGTATACAACGTGCCACGTCGTGCATGCATATACTATACATACATACATATTTGTGCATGCCCAAAATCCTTCTGCAAAGAGTTACGAATCGCTGCTACTGATGCAATAGACAGCAAGTTCGGCAGCTGCAGGTACACTAAGGTGGTTATAAGAAATTATTTTTCGAATGCTTCCAAAAATCAAACGATTTGTCGAATAATATCAAGACGAAGACAACAAATAGTAGGAATAGAGGCAGAAAGTCCTTAGTGATTCCATATAAATAGAACTACTGTAATTCAGTAAAGCGCCTTGTGGCCAATAAGAATTTCCCATCAGTTCGATGGGACATTTGAGAAAGTTTTCAAACATCGTAAATGTTTAAGCTTTCTCGGTAAAGCGAGACAATCAAGAAGGAAGTGCTGGGATCCACCTCGACTTCTTTCATACCGCTTCTGCAGCTGGCGTCGGGCAATATACTCAACTTTACAGCATAAACTCCGATAGGGTAATGGCATTTTGGAACCTCCGCAACCAGTGAGAGATTAGCCTTACTGAGGGGCATGGCTTCACTGAACGCTTACGATCGGTCTGGTTTAAAAGGATTTCATGAACCAATGATAGCCAAAAGTTGGTCAAGTTTCCTTGAAGAACAGCTATTCAGTAGTAGAGTAAATGAGGAGGGGCGAGCATTCTACTGAAATATTTCCCATTCATTTCACACTGTACTCAAGAAGTTTCCTTGACCATGAGTGCTTTATAGTCTGCATCTGCTCGCTCGGTAGCCTTGATCGTCAAGTTTTTTCAGCACGTTGTTGGTGACCATGATCCATAGATGAAGAGAAGAGAAGGAAGGGGTGCCGGGTACAGGTGGTACCAAATTCCGTCAAGATGACTCTATCGCACAGAAGGTTGAGTTAAGGTGTTTGATAAGCCTGATGAGTTGAGTTGATTTAGCCAGGTCACTCTCTTTGTCTATACATATACATATATGGACGTGAACTAGTTACGCAGTTTTTGGGCTATTGTTTTTACACGTCCTTTTCTCCCCAAGAAACGTCTCATTTGTCAGATACGTCAGACCATTATAGCATGCAGCTGCCATACAAACTGACCGTTTCCACGACAGTTGGGTCTACATAACTGGAATGGACCCGAATTTTTTATCTGGTCAAGGAGGTCCGTTCCGGTTATGTAGACCCAGCTGTCGTGGGAATGGTCAGTTTGTTTGACAGCTGCATGCTATAGCCGCTTTCAACAAAAACAACATACAAACGGTACGATACAAATAAAGTTCTTGTTTGGAAAACTCTCTTATTTGTGAAGGGTATTATAGCTATGGGGCAACCAAAGTTAGCGTTTTTTTCTGGTTTATAAACTGGAGCTTATTTCGGTTCAGTATAATTCCAATGAACTGCTTTTCAATAAAGATTGTTTAATTTTTAATTTCAAGTGTCTGAGAAGACGGTTCGGCCTAATGTATGCAATCATCTATTAGGCATATTTGCTTTTGTTGTTTCTCGCCAGGCCGTCTACAACCTATGCTGAAACAGCAAACTGCTGTAGTAGGGAAATACATAAATATTCATATATGTTCATATATGTATGTATGCTGAACTGCGAGAACGGGCCTCCTATCTAGCCTTGCCAAACAAGCTGGCCTCCAAAGCAAATTTGAAGTTGCAGTTGCAGTCGCAAATACCGTCGAGTGGCTGTGCCACTGCTGCCAACTGCGCCCAACTAGTCGCAGTACCTTCAGCACAGTTTCATTTGCGGCTGAGTGAGGCGCATCCTTCGTGCCAGTTTTTCTGTAAGTTTTCCACGATTTTTCCGCTAAAGCAATCTCATTTTCATAAATTTACATCGTGGCAGGCAGCGATTTGCTCTAAGAAAGCAAACAAAAAACGAAAAAAACACAAAAACACAAAAAGCGAGCCAAAAAAAGTGAACAAAGGATACTATATTAGAAACAGAGACACATATTGCATGGGCGTGCAGTGAAAGCTGAATAGAATGACTGTGGAGTGTGGCGGGGAGGCGAGAGGAAAAAGTTATATTTTTTTCCCAGATACTTTGGCGCTTGTGCCGTGAGTTGTTGTTTGTGTGTGTGCGCTTGGGAGCAGGTTGCTGCAGCAAAAATTAAAACAACAACAACAAGAGCAATATTGATGGGCAGTGTAGAGGGTAAAGAGCGGCCTGATGCTAAGCACCGCATGCTCGGCTGTTGGAAGGATGCTGCATGTGCGCATGCTAAGCTTTTTGCACTCTACATTGCGCTTGTTGTTGTTGTTATAATAATTATGCTGTTGTTGTTGCAGCTGCTACTATTGCAACTTTGGTGGCATGCATTGGTGGCATACAATGATGCTTTATGACAGTATACCGCACAAATAAGGCGCTCGTGCTCTTGCATGTGTGTGCGTATATGTATGTGTCTCACATACTCACCAATACATGGCACGGATTGTTGTTAGCTTTGTTTTTGTTGATGTTGACTTTGTTTTTGTTGCTGCTGTTGTTTATGTTGCAGACACAGGGCGTAAATATGCATTTCTGTATAACTGTGTGTGCGTGTGTGAGTGTGCGTGAGAGCGCAAAGCTGCAGGTGGTGCAGCCGTTAGGCTTTGATGCGCCTATAAAGCAGCTATATGCGTTTGTTGTCATTCGTCGTGTTCGACGTTGTCATCGGCAGCGCACATACAACTACAAATGCACAACTTCGCTGAATGGGTGCATTTCGTATATGTACAGTTATATTTATGTATGTGTGTATGGATGTGAGTGCTTGGCTGGTTATTGTTGCGGTGGCGTCTTGGGTAGCTGTTGTATGTTGCCCCGCCATATTGTTGGTGTTGTTGTTTTTCACATTTTCACTTCACTCTCTCTCTCGTTATCGTTCCCTGGCCGTGCAGCGGCCGCTGTTGTTGCGATTGCGGTTACTGTGGCTTTGGCTGCCGCCACTTTCATGGTGTATGCATTTCGAGATTTACAGTACCAAATCCGAGGCATTTAGTTTACGCTCAATCCGCTAGGGGGGCGCACTAGCACTAGCACCAGCGCGCGTTTTGGCATATTTTTCCGCGCTGCCTACTCCGCAGCGCTCAGCACGGCGCGGCGGTTGTCGTGTACATACACAGTCGCGTGCAATTTGTTTTTCCAAGCAGTTGCGATGGAGGCGCCGAGCCGAGCCGGAGCGCAATGGTGTCAGCACCAGCACCAGCAGCAGTTGTGGATCTGGTATGCGAGCGCGCGCGCGGTTTCAACTTCTTTGGCTGCTGCATTAACCACCATTGAATCTTCGGTCTGAGTTAGAACTTCCGCCACACTTGCTTGTAGATATTGTTCCCGTTTTTTTTATTTCTCTTCATGGTGTTTGTTGTTTTTTTTTTATTTTCACTATGTGCGCGTTTGTGTGTGACTACGCTGAACGGATACGAATCCGGATCTAGGCATTTTGGTTTGATTTATTTGACATTCGTTAAGTCACGTGGAAAAATAAAAGCCCCGTTAATGATATTTATGCAGCGCTAGTGGAGGCCGCACTCGCCAAGTGGCGCAGCATACCGTTAGCATACGCTTGCAACACGCGAGGTGGGCGTCCGCCGTCCACCGTCGGCTGACTAACCAACTAACAAGCATTACGTCTGGCGGACATATTGACAAGAAAGATGGAACAGCTGCTCGTTACCCTGATCCATGTCCGTGCGCGACCGCGTAAACAGGGCGGACACGCAGCCTAACCGCGCCGCTTACATTGTGGACAAATGTGATTTGTGGCTGTGGCGTTGTGCCGTTTGTGCCGGTCATTGTGTGCGTTTGGGACACTGTAGCATATGCTTCGTTAGCGCAGACTTTATGCAAAATTAAACCCTCATCAAATTGAATTCATACAAAGAAAATAATTGAGCAAAAAATAAAATAAAATAAAAATGAAAAAAATATACGAAGAAGCAATCGAACAAAGCGAAAACGATAAAACAATAAACGTCACAATGTGCTTAGTGTCAATAGGGAATACGCAGTAGGTCTAATGCCGTCGCGCCGCCATCAACGCCACCAGCCACCAGCGCGCGCTAGTGTACGCTAATGAAAAGTGCCAAAATAACGCCAGCGCTTGTGCGTTGTCGCGGTGAGCGGCGAACGTCGCAACGAATTTTGCTGATAACTGCTGACCTAAATTGTATGTAATCAGCGCCAAAGCACACACACAACGACAGCGCCTGCAGTAGCGTACGCACCAGCCCCATTGCAAGACATTGAGCAAAGCTGGGCGAGACTCGGCGGTCCGCAACTACGTGCCAATTACATATGAAACTTATAAGAATTCAAAATTTCGTGCTTGACGCCGCGCGCTCGGTGGCTCTTCCATAAAACAACAACGCCGCGCGCACCGCCGTCCCGCAACACAGTGCGCCATGGTGTATGCGTGACTAGCGACACTGATGGCGCTCCGAAATCCGAAATGTTTTGGCGGCAAAAACTACAAGTAACCAATCATTGAGTGCCAAACTAATTTTCCTTTCACCAAACTTGGTCATTGCAAGTGCCATTATTACCATTGTGATTGCTACCGTGCGCTCTCCGTTATTGTTATTGTTGCGCTACGCAAAGAAGCAAATAAAAATTAATAGTTAATAGATACATATGCACATATATATACACACACATAAATATATATATATATATATATACAAAGACCATGTTTTAATTGAGTGTTCTGCGCACGTTTCGCCCCAAAACTGGGTGTTGATTTGCCAATAATAACAACAATGCTGCAGCTGTTGTTGATGGCGTTAGTGTGTTGTCTTGCGGCAAATGGATATGCTGTGATGCCTTCAAGGAAGCGCAACCGTTATTGCTGCTGCTAGGCGATGCCGCCAACACCACCACCACCACCATGACATTTGTGACAAGCCCCGGGCGAAAGTAATGTTAGCAATTATCGACGAATCGTGTTCTTTGAATTGATAGCCCAAGTGTGAAAAAATAAAATAAAAAACACTAATATACAATAACAACAATGCCGAGCGCAAAACGATTGATTTAAAATTAAAATCCAAATAGAAACGCGCTGCCATGTCGCCCGCACGCGTCCGTATGTGTGTGCTATTTAACGTGACACCAACATTTTATGGTGGTGCCAAGGGATAAGCGTCGCATGAAGAGCACTTACCGACACCACAGACACTCTGCGACCTCTGAAACCTCGTCCACCACGACCACCAACACTAGCACCACCACCACCAGCAGCTTCAAACGTACCTACTTGCTTGCTTACATACATATGTACCTAAAAGTCGACGAATACGTACCAGTCGCAGTACCATTCGCAATTGCACAGTGTATATGTACGTGTATAGGTGGGCGTCGAACGATTTTTGAATGGATGAGGAAGAAAATTTGTATGATTCATCATCGTCAGGATCGATTGTTTTCCAGTGGATTGGCTTAGAGACGGCCGACCAGCTGCCACCATATATAATGCGCTACTACAATAATTTGCATCACCAGGTATGTACGTGCAACACACAAACACACCCTTGTATATACCTGTCTATATAGAGTGAGTCTAATATTTGTGTACTGTCATGTACTTAGCTGCTGCTGCAGATATTTTTGTTTCTTCTTCTGTGTACATGGATTGCTGGAAATTTGCATGTAATGGTCAAAAATTTGTATTTTTGTAATTTTGCTATGTAAGCTCTGGTTGGTCCGTGTGCGCCAGACCACGTCCTATTTCAATTTTAGTGCACGAGTAGCTTGCTGTTTTAGCTACTTGGAAATGGCCGCCTACAAAGGCGATTAAGGGCTTAGCAATAAGCCGAACGAGTAGATCATAAAACAAAAGAAAACAAAACGAAAAAATATGATGTTGAAAAGCTTTTTCATTTCTCATTTGTATCATTAGCGTGTGCCCAATAAATGCTGGCTGTTTGTTATTGTGTTTTTTTTCTGTTAGGAGGCTTGTGTTTGCTGAGTGCTGCCAAATTTTGTGTTAGCATTGTACTTGTTAAGTTAGAAAATGGACAGTGGAAATTTATGTGTTCTTTTTTTCGTTTTTTTTGACCAGCAAATGTGAGTTCAGAGTGTAAGCAAAAAATAGCAAAATTAAATCCGCTAAAGGTAGCAAAAACTTGGCTTTTAAGTGCTTGCAACTTTTTACCGTGTGTTTCGGGAGTAAATCAGCATGTCGACGCTTTAATTAAGCAGCCAAGAAGTTGCAACTGACATTATAAATGTAATTTTTTAAGTACATGCCTTGCAAGATAGAAGTTTTCGCCATGCTTAGGGAACAAATTTTGCATTTCAAAGCTTTCAGCGACTGTAATAATTAATTTTGACTTAAGTTTTCATTGTTCAGTTGCCATATATATTCTTAAATTATGCGCACATAGCGGTTTGATGTAGAAACTGTTTTAGCAAATTATGCTAGTGAAGATGGCTTTGATAGTTTAATTTAATGCCAAAAGCGCCATGAGTACCACGATTCAGCTTGATATTCAGATTTTGACAGGCAGGATTCTAGTCTTTTCAAAAATATCGGGAAACTTTTAAAATTAAAATTGCGTGGGTTTGCAGAGTTCAAATATCAACATTTTTTGTGTAGACAAATGAATAAATATTTTTAGTGATTTTTAAATTTGAGACACATTATTGAAACACGATTTGTTTTAAGCTTCTAATAAAGCCTCAGTCAAGGTGATTGCTTTACTAATACCATTTTGCTAAATTTCTTTCCGGCGAATACTCTATAGGGTGCCACAAGCATGAAAAGTGAAAAGGCCTGTAGGCGATTCTTAGACAATTCGAAGTAACACTGCGTAATTTTTTTAGGAACCATTATTTTCTTAAATTTCAATATTGCTATGCCAGACTCACTGTTGAGAAGGGGTCTGTCCTCAAGATATTCAGATAAAACAGGAAAAAACGTTAAATACCCTTTACAGGTGCATTTCTGTTAGTAACTATGTGTTCAGTTTGTATGGAAGCTATAAGCTATAGTAATCCGTTCTGAAAAATTTTTTTGGAGATTATATTGTTACCTTATATTAAGCAGTAATCCATGCCAAATTTCGTGAATATACCACTTCCAATGCAAAAGTTTTCTATACAAGCCCTTGATTCCGATCGTTCGGTTTGTATGGCAGCTACATGCTATAGTAATCCGATCTAAACAATTTCTTCGGAGATTACATTGTTGATTTAGAAAATAACCTGTGTCAACTTTTGTGAAAATACATTGTGAAATGTGAGAGTTTTCCATACAAGAACTTGATTTCGATCGTTTAGTTTGTATGGCAGCTATATGATATAGTGGTCCGATATCGGCAGTTCCGACAAATGAGCAGCTTCTTGAAAAGAAAATGACGTTTGCAAAATTTCAAAACGCATATATACAGACAGACAGACAGACGGACATAGCTAAATCGACTCAGCACGACATACTGATCATTTTTATATATACTTATACTTCCTTCGTGACAAACTTAATATACCCTGTTCAGGGTATAATTATTCAATGCGTATCCAATATGAACGCCATAACTTTGCCAGCTGACTGTTATTTCTTTTCACGCCAAATATCGTGATTGATTCAAATAAAAAAACAACTTCATGTAGTTCTCCCAGATTAGGAGTATCAAAAATTTAATCTATCTGGAGCATTAAACTCATACCATCGTTGGACAAGATAGTTTAAGGAGCAATAACTTTATATAAGTATTTGAAAGCCAGAAGTAGAAGTCCATGGAGATAAATACAGGTTGTACTCTTAATCGTTTCCTAACTGGAGGCGAGAATGTTGTCCTCATCGAATTCAGTTATAGGGGTTCGATACGTTGCACTGTAAGCGTTGGTCGTCGAAGTGTCATTTATGTTTGTTGTTATTGTTGTCATTCAGGTTTGGTTCTATGAATTAGCCAGAAAGGGCTGGTCACTCGTGCGCAGAGCCAGTATACGTGGAGAAGGCGTTTAGTAGATTTGTATGGAAAACCTCGCCCGGGCATTGGAGGGGACCGTTTGCGATCAGCCATTAGCACGGGTGCCTCAACACCTTACCATAGGGTGGTGTTGGGTTTATTGAATTGTGAAATTTCCCTCTTAGCTCTTAAGAGTAATGTGCCTATTCCCAAAGGCAAGCCGTCCAACGCTTAAGTAAAATACTCATATTAAGTTTGCCACGAAGTTTATAATGCCCGGAAGATAATGTCGAAATCAGCCTGACGACTTGAGATGATTTAACGAAGGTTGCTTCTATCTGTCGAACTAAAAAGCCGGTAATTTGTCGGAACCGCCGATATTCGGCCTTAAAAACTGGCAATTCTACGGTCAATGAATTTATTTTATTTAGTCTCCTTCTGCTTCAATACTGTTTTTTGCACGGTCCCAAAGCATGTCGAATGAGTGTTTCAGCTCGTTGGCCGGTATGGCCGCAAGTATGCCGGTGCAAGCCTTTAAATGGCCTCTACGTCTGCATAACGCTTTCCTTTCATGGGCAAATGCATTTTTCCGAAAAGGAAGAAGTTGCACGGCGCCATATCAGGTGAATACACGGAGAGTTATTAATGGTTAAAATGTGATTTTTGGTCAAATAATCCGTCACAATGATGTCCTTTGAATGTTGGATTATGAGCTATTTTTGGTCGTCAGTCAATTTGTTCGGAACGAACCGTGCGCACATCTTTCGTAAGCGATTCGTAAGAGATTCACGCACAGTTTCGATGGAATTTCCGGTGATCACGAATTCTAATTGGCCCACATGTTGAATGTCATTTATGTCCTCACGACCAATTTGAAAGCGTTGAAACCACTCGTGCACTCTGCTACGGGATAGGCAATCATCGCCATTATTTAATCAATTGAAACGCTTCGGTAAAAGTTTTACCAAATTAAAAAAAAAAATTTAATGTTGGCTCTTTGTTCGAAGCTCATTTTCGCACCAATAACACAAATATACTGACACTTAAAAAATAACTTAACTTTCAATCGATGAAATCATATCATGAAAACTGTCACTGGACAATCGATAAAGGTAGCAGATTCTAATGTACCAGCCGACATATAGATGGCGCCACCAGGGGGCGCTAGATTCAAAAAGTCCTCTTTACTTTCGAATTACTTTGTAGCTATCATATGTGACCTGGTCTACGGAAAGGGGGCTTAGGTGTCAAAAAATCTTAGTTGATTCGGATGGAATGATGAGATGCTTTTTCACGTCATAGAATCCAAAAAAGTCATAAACTAGTTTTCGCACATTAGCTCCCTTTTCGTAGACCAGGTCACATATAGAAATTGGCTAAGCGAGATTCCCGCAAAACTTATACGGCTGGGTAAGTAAACTGGCGTTGAGCAAACGCTTCGTCTGGATCTGGAACGTTGGAACAAGGTTAATTTTGACTTCTCCGAGCCGTTCGACACTAAACGAGGTTTCAGATGGGATGAATACTCCTATCGTGTGACTTTTTCAAGCTACACCTGGAGAAAATAAGATGGCGTACATCAAGGGAAGACGAAGTATTTCCTGTCATTAAACAAAAAGTCGTCTTACTCGCGCCTTGACTTCCACGTCACTGTTGACAGTCATAACTTCGAAGACTTAGATAATTTGTAACCAGCTTTAACACCACCAACAACGTCAGCCTCGAAAACCAACTCAGTTAACTCTTGCCATCAAGTGCTACTTCGGATTGAGTAGGCAATTGAGTAGTAAAACCCTCTCTCGACGAGCAAAGACCAAACTCTACAAGTCACTCATCATCCCCGTCCTGCTATATGGTACAGACTCATGAACAACGACTACATCTTACATCACGACATTGACATAGTTCAGCACATTAAAAGAGAGTGGCTACTGTGCCCATATCATGTCGTCCGAATGGATAAAAAAAATCATTCCAGCCCTGAGAGCATTCAACGAGGTACCCGCCGGAGCAAGCGGAGAAAGACCTGCACTCCGTTGAAGATATGAAGTGGAGAAGGACCTGACTACACTTGGAATCTTCAATTGGAGCCACCTTGCGAAACGAAGAAAATATTGGCGCGCAGTTGTTTACTCGGCTATAAGCGATTTTTACGCCAATAAAGATATCTAACCGCTACAGAATCCGTTTCCAATTGTACCAAGAAAGATACGAGTACATTCCAATTAACATTTGATTTCTAATCTTTCAGCGCAAACCCATCAAATTCAATTCATCACTGAACTCAAATCCTAATTCTTCCAAAATACAGTTACAGAAGCCTGCAATTTCACTCGACGCTGGCTGACCGCTCACCGCATTTTGTATTAAGGCTAAAAGCGCTTGTCTAATGATTTTCTAATTTCACCATTCGCCAGTGATTGTGTTGGCAACACTGTGTGTGTGTTACATGCTGCTATTGTGTCGCTTACATATGCATGTTGCAACAAGCGCTGTGCTGATAAATATTTTATTTTGGCGGAAAGTGATTGCAAATGAAATGCAAAAGAGACGAGATGAAAAGAATGATTCGCGAATTGGCAACGGTACTTGGCATCGAATCCATCATCTTAACGATTCACGACAAATTTGGGTGATTACTATGCCGTTACGAGTACGTACGTCCATAGCTATATGCAGGGCTTAGCGAGTGTGTTTGATTGTGCGATTAAAGTGCTTGAAAGTGAGTGGTTGGCTATGTCGAACGCGAGCTGCTCTCGATGCGCTTGATATGCTTTTGTAAGCAAGTATGTGTGCATGTGTGTGTGCTTTGGGCTGCAGTGTCTTGGACATATGCTTTGTATGTACATATGTGCTTGTTGTTGTTGCTAAACTTGTGTTTTATTATTCAAATTGCAGCATTGTAAATCCTTGACCTACCCACATATGCTCAGCACACAGAGACTTATATATTAACTATGTGTATATTTGTATGTATGTGCGCATTGCTTTTGCTTCACTGATATCCCTGTCATCCCAGCCGCTGCTGTCACTTTTACCGTTACCCAAGTCACAACGTTGACGACGTCGGCAAGGACATTATTGTAATTCATATTCTGTCTCAAATACTTACACCTATTTTACATGCAAACAAACGCAGGCTCATAAATGTGTATGTATGTATGTGTGGATATACATGTATATAGCAGATATAACCCATGGAATTAACAGTGTTCACTCGTAATCACTGCAAATCGTTCGTACCACATTAATTAAATTTTCACAAAAGCTTCAATATTCAAATTGTAATATCATAGCAGTCAGTGGCACTCGACACTCATCGTGCCTCGTTCCTCGCTCGTCGCTCGGTACTCGACCGTTGTTGAATAGGTAGCTATGTATGTACTATTGTAGACGCATTCACTTTGTGCACTTTTCATATGTAAATAAATGACAATAAACATTTTTGTTGTTTTTTTTTTCAAAAATTCTATTGTTGTTGTACAATTTTTGGCCTTGTCAGTTTGTCAATAGAAGGGATAAACGAATGCTATGCATAGAGTGGTTTGTCTGTCTGTCTGTCTATCCGCCAACATAAATGATGGCAAAAGTTGTTGCTGTGTTATAATAGTGTGGTGAGTAGAGTGCGGCAGTGCGGGGTAGAAAATTGGGGGATTGTCATTGAATCCGAAAAGTTGCCGGATTAAAGTGTTGTGCAAACCGAGATTTCATTTATAAAATTGGCTTTGAGCAGCAAAGTGGAAGATAATTGGTTCACTTGAGGTTGTTGTTAATTAATTGTATAATCCGTTGACAGCAAATTGCGGTTCTCTTGCTATACATATACATCTAAAACACATAGATATATATACAGCGAGCATATTGTATACTATATATTGTATGTTTGCACATAATTGGCGTTAATAAGGCTTCTTAAATTTAGTCGTTTACCGTAATTCTTTGGGGGTTTCGCAGCCGAGGTGTACGCTCAGTGGCCACGCAAATGCGTGCGAATAGTGCTCTAACTCACCCCATAAGTATACATATTTACATTTGTGTGTGTGTGTGTTTGCTTGCCAAAAAGGTCGTTTTAAAGTGTATTAGAGTTTTATTGCCTTGGCGTTGGCTTTTTAAGAAAAATTCGTATTTAATGTGCGCTTGTGTGCGGCTAACAAGTAGTTCGTTAGTAACTCAAGCGCAGCCTTATTTATTATACATAATTATTTTCTTAAAAGTAACTTTACCTTTTTTCAGACAATTCCAATTTTTCCAGTTGGAAAAAGTGTAATTCGCTCACCTTCATTACTTTGAAGAAAGATACAAAAATCTTTGCTTTTGAAATATTACAATTTAATTTAAATTGATGATTTAATGAGGCTGTGGCTTAAACTTTATCATTCATATTCATTTCAAGTTATAACCTAACTTCACAAAGCGTGTCACCCCCTTTGTGTTCGCCCTTGAATCTCAAGCAAGTTTTATACGTATTTATTAGAATATATAAGCAATCTGTGTGACTAGCTGAGTCGATTTGGCCATGTCCGTCTATCTGTGCGTCTGTATATACGTTTTTGAGATAGAGATCTCTCTTTCTTTTCACAAAAAAAAAAAAAAAAAAAATTCCGGAATAGCCGATATTGGACCACTATACAATATAGCTGCCATATAAACTAATCCTACAAAACGAAGCCCTTTTTATTTGACAATATATCTTCACGAAATTTGGCATACATTTTGGTTTAAGGTGGTACTATAATTTTCGAGTATATCGATCGGTTAATAGCATTTTAGTATCTATGTAACGGTTACACAAAGTGACCGCTTAAAATTGAGTTGTTGTGTGGATTTTTATACTCTCGTAACAAAGTTGCTAAAGAGAGTATTATAGTTTTGTTCACATAACGGTTGTTTGTAAGTCCTAAAACTAAAAGAGTCAGATATAGGGTTGTATATACCAAA
>NW_017535952.1:123787-189682 GCF_001853355.1 Bactrocera latifrons | reverse complement strand
AAATCCGGATGTCTGTCTGTCCGTCCGTCCGTGCAAGCTGTAACTTGAGTAAAAATTGAGATATCATGATGAAACTTGGTACACGTATTTCCTGGCTCCATAAGAAGGTTAAATTCGAAGATGGGCAARATCGGCCAACTGCCACACCCACAAAATGGCGAAAACCGAAAACCTATAAAGTGTCATTACTAAGCCATAAATAAAGATATTAAAGTGAAGTTTGGCACAAAGGATCGCATTAGGGAGGGGCATATCTGGAAGTAATTTTTTTGGAAAAGTGGGCGTGGCCCCGCCCCCTACTAAGTTTTTTGTACATATCTCGGAAACTACTATAACTATGTCAACCACAGAGTAGTTTCCTTCAGGCATTTCCATATACAGTTCAAAAATGGAAGAAATCGGATAATAACCACGCCCACCTCCCATACAAAGGTTATGTTGAAAATCACTAAAAGGCGTTAACCGACAAACAACAGAAACAAAAAACGTCAGAAACACTAAATTTTACGGAAGAAATGTCAGAATGAAGCTGCCCCCAGGCTTTCTTTAAAAATTGAAAATGGGCGTGGCGTCACTTATGGACCAAAAACCATATCTCASGAACTACTCGACCGATTTCAATGAAATTCGGTACATAATAGTTTCTTAACACCCTGAAGACATGTAATAAAATATGGGTGAAATCGGTTCACAACCACGCCTTCTTCCAATATAACGCTATTTTGAATTCCAGCTGATGCCTTCTCTGTATAATATATACATTAGGAACCAATGATGATAGCGGAATAAAACTTTATACAAATACAGTATTTGATGCGAGAGTATAAAATGTTCGGTGACACCCGAACTTAGCCCTTCCTTACTTGTTTTGATAAAATTTGATTTTATTATTCAGTATAATTACTTTCTAGGGCGTTACTACTATTATAGTGGTCATAAAACTTTTCAATACCATTTTTATAATAAATTTTTCTTAAGATTCTAAGAAGTCTCAGTTTCTGCCCCTTCGATTGTTGCTAACATTTTTTTTTAGCGAAATTTTTTCATTCTCTAGAGGTCTGAGAACTGGAAATAATCACTGGGTGCCAGAACTGGAGCATATGATGCGGAAACAATTCAAAGTCTAATTCGTGAAATATTGACATCGTATTCATAGATTTATGACACGGTTTGTTATCTTGATGAAACGGCTCTTTCTCCTTCTTCAAATAGGGCCGTTTTTCACGATTTTGCCCTTCAAACGATCCAATAAGTCAATGCAATTATCAAAAATAGGGGTCTGCGTTTTGAAGAAAGCCGATGAATATGATAACTTGTCAGCCGAGTTTTGCATCTTTTTACGCCAATACGTTCCTTTAATGATAGAGTCTCAGTTCTGTCAAACAACTTCGCTCCCAAAATTATTTTGGCGAATTGGTTTCAGTTTTATATCGGTAAAAGCCTCTTTAGACTTTTAACTTCTCAATGTTTGTTGGTTATACCCACGCCTTATACCCTTCACAAATAGAAAAGATTCCTTACGGGAACCTGATTCCAATCGTTCAGTTTGTAAAGCAGTTATGTCAAATTTCATGAAGATACAAGGAACTGAGTTGGTTCGTTCAGCTTGTATTGTAGCTATATGTTTTAGTGGTCTAAAATCGGGGGTTCCGACAAAAGTGAAGCTTCTTCGAGAGAAAAAGACTTTTGGAAAACTTTATATCGATATCCCATATATTATTCGGATATATACAGACAAATGTACGGGCGGACAGGCTAATAATTTATATACACTTTTTGACAAAATAATATGTGTGAGTTTAGCTAGAACTGTTTTTTTCGTCAAATGGTGTTGTAACAGTAGCAACAACTTCCATTATTATTTTCTTAATTTTACATTTGAGTGGCAAATTATGATTGCTTCATTAAAATCGGTTGGCTAATAAAATTACATAATGATATTAAAAAAATATAACTTTATAAGGTGTCGTAAAGGCCAGTGCTCCGYTGTTCCAACTTCAAAAAATAAATGTCAAAGTGCTGGTGGAATCATCGGTCCATATTTCTTCAATAAAGATGCCCAAAGGAACGTGACATTCAGTTTCAATAATGGATTTATTGAGAGAAGACTTCGGTGAGCAGATAATTTCACGTTCTGGCCACGAAGATCTTGTGTTATCACACCGCTTTTTCCTATTGGGGTTCGCGCTTTGATTCAGGCGTTGGAGCAAATCATCAATCGTGTAATTTGCCAGTTAACAGTCGGAATGCTCAAACGAGCCATCGAAAATTGAACTCAACAGGTGGACCATCTGAGATGTAGCCACATTTGAAAGAGATAATCTTCAAAAAATAAATGCCAAAGAAGAAAAAGTGGGAAAACTTGAAATAGATCACCTTTTAGAAACAAAATTAAGTATGAGTATGTGGGAACCGTCTAACTCTTTTTTCCGCCATAAGCAAACTACTCTTATATCAGATTTAACTAGAGTTTTTTATTCTAAAACGGTTATTAATAATAAATTAATTAGTAATTTAATTTTTTCATTTGAACAAAGAGCCATGCAAACTTTTAAAAATCAATTCTGTCGATAAAACCATGTAAAAACGCGCATTGCAAAACTTTAAATTTAAAATTCATTTTTATAGCTGCACACATTCGCGTACGTTATTGCCGTGCACTCGTATGAATGTTCGTATATTTCATATGCATGGCATGGATGACGTCTTATTGAGCGTTCTTCTGTGCCTTACTTTTGTTTGTGTTGTTTTTGGCGAATAATGCGAGCATTTGCAGTTGAACTGTGAAAAAAATCGACTTTTTGCAATATTAATATATATTTTATTACGAGTATAACGTAGTGTGCTTTTTTCACATACATACTTTCAAAGTTTTTCCGGCTCAGCACCGTAGCTGGCTGGCTGGCTGGCTGGCACATTGCTGCCGAAGTGAGAATCACACTGAATAATAAAAAATTGCACAATCTGAGCGCACTTTTCGCTTACAGCGCGCATACTGTAGCGCTTTTCATTGCTACACTGCATCATTCATTGCTCACTATATGCATGAATGCCCGCACACACACACGCACGCAAATATACGTGCATATGCATTTTTGCTGTAAATACCCCGGTATAAAAACAATAAAATATGAATATATAAAATATTAATTCAACTGTTTTGCGAAAATAAACTTTTTATGCACTAGTAAGTAAGTTTGGTTGCTCACAACGGCAAAAGTCCGTTCGGCCCAATAATTTTATCATCAGCATCGGTACGCGGCAAACAATGGGCGGGCGCGCGCCGCATGTCCCACTAACATTTCTTCCATACAACTTGGCTTTTTACCGCATGCACCACGCCACACCAAAAACGCGTTAGCTTAGCCAGTAAGCGAGTAGGTAACTAGCGAACTGGCAAAGTGACGCAGCAGCAGCAGCCCACCGAACAGTGGTGAGTGAAGCAGCAGAGGCCCAACAAAGTTTCATGTGATTTTTCGTGCTCGTTTTTGTTTTTGTTAGCCACGTCCTTTAATCACGTGCCCGTTTCTGTGTTAACATTTAAACTGGAGCATTTTTCATATTTACCGTCTGTTAGTAGGCAATGTCTGTGTGTCCGTGTTGGTAGTAGTTGTGTTGGCCAACTCGTGCCGCGCTGCTGCAACGATGACGATGACGATGACGGCGAGGACGACGACAGCGCCTGGGAGTTGCCTGATGAAAGTGTATGCATCGTCCTTTCACTGACGCAGGCCTACTTTGCCCAACACAGGACCTACATACCGTCGACGGCTACAGCTTCAATTGATGGCGTTTATGTTGGTTGGTAGGTTGTGTTTGCTTAATGTTTTCGATACGCTCGGGTCCTCGTTTTTGTTTACTATCTATTTATTTATTTATTTCTTTTTTTCTTCTGCTCTTCACTGATTTCGACTGGATTCGAGCGCTTGGCTATACATTAAAGCAAACAAATGTGATTTCTTTCCACGAGCATATAAACTCCGTGCTACACCATATGTAAGCTCTTCGCACACACACACACACACACACACACGTACCTATATACAAGGTGTAGCATGTCCAAGTGAGGTGGCATGAGGCATGCCTGGTACTACATGCATGTTTTTTCCAATGTTTAGCTTTTATGGGCGGTGTCTGTCGGTCCAAAGCATTTGTCTTTATGGTCAGTGCGCGCTTGCTGCGCTTTCTTTACTTTTGCGGCCAGTCAGCAGCTACTTATGCACATAAATATATGTACATATACATGTATATATATATATGCATGTGTGTATGTGTGCGCCCACAGTTACTTTGTATGCAGTGCGCACAAACGTGTTTACTACCCGTAATTAGGTTGCGGTTGCGGCGGCTCGTTTTCATTTCATTTTATTTCGATTTGCGACTTCATTCCACTTAGTCTTCTTTTCTACACTACGTATGTGTGTATGTGCATGTGTTGTGTTGTGTGTGTTTGTGTGCGCGTCTTTTGGCAATGAATGTGAATCATACGCCATGTATGCTTAAGCAGGCGTTAGCAGGATCGGCACATCCTTTGCCAACCGCAAAGGAAATCCCGTATTTTGTGTAAGCGTGTGTGTGTGTACGCTACTTTGCCCAACCGCTTTCCAAAATGCAGCACCACAGACGCAGCAGTAGGGGTGGCTGACATGATTTAGAAACTCATTTTTGCGCTCCAAGAAATGCCAATGGCATTCGCCAAACTTGTATGTCCGTCCAGCTGTGTATGCGCTCGTATGTTCGCATATTAGCTGCTGTGCATCATCGTAAGCCTTTATTTCGTGTGTGGCCTCTTCACACATACTCACCAGCATTGTATGCATTTAACCACCAGCATGCCGGTGTATGTGTGTGTGTGCGCGCGCGCTCACATAAAGGCTCATATCTTGGTTTGTCAACCAGTCCGTCAGCCTGTCGACTAAGAGTTTATCTATCACTCATACGCTACAGCGCAAGCCACAACAAAAACAACAACAACGTTCATCACTGCAGCATCTAGTGCATACATCCGTGTATTATGTGCATGTGGCACGGACACACACACATATGTTACACATTTGTGCAGTTGCCAGTGTTTGTGCTGAACCCCTTCGTATTCAGCATTTGCATTTGTAAACAAAGCCTAAGTGTGAGCTGCGAATTAAAGGGATGTGTGCTATCAGTAAGTTTAAGTGGTGATGAGTAGAGTGAGCATGGACTTGAAATCATAGAAATATGTATGTGTGAGATGAGTGAATGGAAATTAAACGGTGTTGCATATTCTATGTGTGTCGTCCATATGCGATTGAACCGTTTTAATCGGCGTGTTCTCAATTTTGCGCTTAAAGAAATTTAAGGCACCTCAAAAGTATGAGGAATTGAAAAATTTAAATATGTTTCGAAACATTCTCATTCGAGAAATACAACCAGCGCTTTTAGAGTTTAGAATTTTGCTTGTATAATTAATATTTAGAGGATACTAAGAACCATATTTTCAAACCCGATAAAAGCCAGTCCTTATTATGCACTGTTTAAATACAGTTTAAGGTAAAAAATTATACAAAAAAATTTCCTTGAGTCGAGCTTGAGGTTAAATTGAGCACAAAAGTACCTCTCAAACCGACATCACTGCCTTTCAGCAGTTAAATAAGGTTAGATGGCTGATATAGAGAAATCACATTTAATCCTATGTGAAGCCATAGAAAAGAATAACTCCTCCGTTTGATCTTATTAATTAGCAAAGCGGTGCTTAAACTTGAAAATACTGTTATAATGATATTCCCATCAACAGAAAGCCAGATGAAAGTGAAATGCTCTATTTTGCATAAATAATATTTGATTTTCTTTGATATTATTTATTATTATTATTGATCATATTTGACTCAGAGTGACAAAAAAAAAAATAATAATAATATTTTCAAGTATTTTAACACATATTTGTATTATCCTCATCAAAATAGGTTCCAGAGCCAATATAAGTGTGACAACGCTTAATGCAATTTTCCATATCCTTTTTATAACTTCCGGCTAGGATGGCTTTTAGTACCTCCAGTGAATGACTACTTTTAATGGCTTTAATGGACTCGTGCTGCGTCCACAAAGCGTATGTTTCAGTTTCGAAAAGAGAATAAAGTCATGCCAAAACTGGCGAGTACGGTGGTTGAGCGATGACTCTCGAAACGTGCTTGAAAGTTAGTCAGGTTAGTCAGAGTGGTAAAAATCCATACATAATCTTCATATAAATTAGCCTCAAAATGGCCAAGTAGTACGCCTTCAGCACCATTAGATGGAAAATCACACCATGGTAATCAGAAAAAACAATGATTTTTGGACCGACTTTGATGAGGTTTTTTGGTATCGGCTCATTTTTGTAGCCTCATTCGGTAGATTGTTTTAACGTCCCCAGTCTCAGTACCGGTACCCTTGATGCGTTTGCTGAATTTAGAGTTCTCGGCTACATTATTCAAGCTCCCTTTCCCGATCTCTACTCGACGTTGGTTTCAAAAAATATTCAGGTCTGGTAGGAGCTTACCATTGACACGCTTCGTACCCAAAATATTAACCAAAACATGTTGAGTTGATTCGTACAAGTATATGGCACAATTTCGATGACTTCACGACCATCACTGATTGCTCTGTGCCACTCGAATTCCAGTGATCGCGATAATGTAGATTCCCTAGAACACAACTGCAACATTTTCAATTCAACACAAAGCCATAGCTCTGAATGTTCTTCCGAAACTAACGAAGCAATACATGTCACCCTATCCAAATGTTCTAATTACTACCTTAAACTGCTATACTAAGAGCTTTTTACAGTGTCGTAAAAAGGCAATTTTTACTATTAATTTTTCTTTTAGTTATTATTAACATGACAAGAGTACAGAAAAAATTAAAAATATTACAAAGTTAAAAATATCAAATACTAAAGTTCATAAAGTGGGGCTTTTAAAAAATTGTCTCATAACCATACTCAAGATTTCAACCCTCAGAGCAATCTAAAACTAAAAAAAAAAAAAAAAAAAAAAATAAAAATAAAAATATTAATCTAGCGACTATTGTATAATATATTTTTTTGACCGATTCGATACGGCTAGATCCGGACATAGACAAGTCTGGAAAGAAGTTTCGGATAAATCGGCCCAGTAGAAACAGAAGTCGTGGATATCGTTTTAGAAAACACAGTTTCGCGAAAAAAATATTTGAAGATTCAGTTCCAGACGACTAGAAAAAAAGTTGAATTTTGAAAAATCTGCTTGAAAACATATTCTTAAATAGTTAATCTTAGAAAAAAATCGCCTGCAGCCAAATCTAATGAATACGGTGGTATTCATGGTACTCTTATTGAAAAAACAAAAACCGGTTTTATCGGAACGAGTCGAGCAAGAACGCGCTTCATACCCAAACTATTCACCAAAATCATCTCTCTAACACTTGCCGATCTTTCCGAGTGCTTCTTTTCAGTTAACCACCTTCAGCTCCTTAAAATGGGTTTTACCTACATTGACTGTTCTGCGCTCCTAAATGTAGGCAACGTTATTTTGTAGTAGTTGTTTGGCTAATAATGCGAAATCAGTAACTACCATGGCAGTTATTACTTTATTTAAATTATGAAATTGTGTTATGAGTTAAAATAAAAAAGAAATCTCGAAACAAATACGAATTTCCATACATATTCCCTAAAGAAATAAAAAAATCCAAAAATGTTTGAACACAAAGTCAAATTTTCATTGTAAAATAGGAGATACAATTTTCATTTACTCACAAGCATTCAATGTATGCTTGAAATGTGGTTTTTGTTTGAGGTTTATGTGTCAAACTATCAATTGCAACTTTCTTCCAGAAATCGACAATTCTTTCGTCCGTAAACCACAGACTCAGCACCGTGCGCCATGGCAAGCGAACAAAGTTGTACAGTTATAGGCCCGAGCTAGCTCACTGGCGCATTGGCTGACTGGTTGACAGCCCACCTGCCCGAGAGGCTGGCAGACATATCAGCATGCAATCCCTGCAATTTGTCACAGCCTCTGTTATATTTCATAGGGTAGGCATTGCGCAATATGAATTCGCTGCTGAATATCTGAATGTGAATATATGACACATACACATAGGTGAATAAACACACTTACACGCACATATATATGTATGTAATTGTAAATATTCAAATTTAAGCTTTCTGATGCTCGCTGGAGCTCCATCATGCACATTTATTTCAACATATGTATGCTAGGTATGTATGCTGGTCTTGTGTCGAGTTGTCACTGTGTCGGCTATTTAGTTGGCTGGTCCTTCGTTCGGTCTTGAGCTGGAAGTTTCTGAGCCGTTAAGTCGTTTACCGATTCTCTGTGTAATTGTGCTTACTTAATGCTTCGCTGTAGCCTCTGACTTATGCTGCAACGAAGCTGTCATTGCCATAGTCAAATGCTTTGCAAGCATCGTACTCGTTCGTCGTCTTTGGTTACAATGCTGCCGTTATTTTTCTTTTGCTGTCATATGACTACATATATACAAACGCATATGCGCATTCAAGTGAATTTATGTGTTGTTGTATTGGCAATAATGACTGTGTCCATTTGAATGCTGTGCGTTTAAACTGGCACCATCAATTACACGAATGGAACGCGCAATGAGCAAGAGAGCGCGTGTTAGCCCATGCCGAGAGTTAACCTGCACGTGAGCGAAGACTACGCGATTTAAGCTTCGTTTGGCGCATGCGCTATGCGTGAAAAGCTTGCGAGCGCTTGCTAGACATTTTTTCGCTTTAAATCTCAGCGTGTTGTTGTTGCGCTTGATTCTGCTCCTGCAGATTCAGCTGGCTAGTAGCGAGCGGCCTGAGCACGCAATCCCGTGCAACAGCATCCACCAGCCACGGGCGCAATGGTGTGCGCCGCTGCTGCTTACTGCCTGTCAGGTGGGGTAGGGGTGCTAACGGCAGTATTACACTGTTTTTGCTTATGAATATTGCCGTCCTGTTTGTACACACGCCGCTGTTGGCAGCTTCAAAAGCTGTACCGGAAATTGATTGCTGCCAAAGTCAACGCAGGCAGCGCAGCAGCTGGCGAAAGATACGGATAAAATCCATGCCACCCGGTAAGCATGCATACACACGCAGTAGCAACAGCAACAGCGAGTCGCAGAACGCCTTGAGAAGTGGGCTGGTGGGACGTAAGCCAAGGGCTGAAGCCTGCCGCGTGTTGGAGTGGGCGAAGTTACGCGAAATATTTGAAACATATTTGCTGCTAAATCATGAGATGTGATTTGCTGAAGCCAAAGCTGCATTCAGCGCTGCAACTTGCGTAGTATCAACTATTTCGTTTGCTTGGTTCGTGAGTGAGCGTGGCTGCGCTTCGTACATCCAGTTGTTGAGTCAAGTTCCGAATTTGTGTTGAGCAAAAATTCAAGTCAGCCAATAGTTGCGGCTCTCTTCGGCGGCATGTTGTTGTGATGCTGCGCTGCTTCTAGCCGTAGCCGTTCGAAGGATCTGCGCGACTTTCGCGTCTATAACAGTGTACCTAGCTGCCGCTATTTGTGGCAGTCGAACGCGAGCCCTTGGCTGGAAAGGGTACACAGCTCAGTAGCATTTACTCCATACTGCATACGGGCACCAAGCGAATAGTAAAAAAAAAAACACACACACACATACAAACATCCACACACAGTTTGGTGGTGCTAAAGATTGTGTAAATTAATGGAGACTTGAGAACTTAGACAATAAAAACATCTGTGAATAATTAATTAATTACAAATGCAACTTAAAGTAAATATTGTTGTTGTTTTTGTGTAATTTGTGAACGTTTATGCTTAATTTAACGGTATTGGAATTAGTTGTAGTGAAAAGTTGAAGTTGAAATTGAAATTGTGTGTGAAAGAAAAATTGGCAGCCTTTTTGCAAAATCCACAAGCAGCGTTTTTTCCACGACTCCTTGCTGTTGTGTGTGCGCTGTGTGTGTGTCAGTTGGCAGTTGGCATGGTCATGTGCAATTGTGTGTGTATATGTGGGTGTGAGTGCGTTTGACGGCGGTGCGGAGGAAATCGAGTTCACCTTGCTGCCCCGCCGCACCGCACACCCCCACATTGCTCCGTTGATTCGCACATATTGCGAATTACCATTGCCATTCCAATTGTTGTAGTACATACACGCATATGTGTCTGTGTGTGCTTGTTGGCGAACGCACACAGCCACACGCACACATTAAGTGATTTTTTACTATCTGCAATTTTAAAAAGCAACAATCATCTATTTCCCTCTCTGTTCTCGGTGTTGACACGAGTGGGCAGTGCAATGTTGTGGCGTTAAAGGCGGACAGCCAGCTACAATGGCAGCGCACTAACAAGAAACAAAAAAATAAAAATAAAAGCGATGAATAAGTAAAAATAAATAATGCGGAGAGGCGGCGAACTTGCTGATGGCATAAGAATAGGCGTGGGCGGCTGTTGTGAGCTGCAAATTTTTGTTTTTTTGTTTTTTTTTCCATGGCCATGGCGTTGATTGTGGTCACAAAGTCTGCAGGCCGTGCTAGTCGTTAACGGTAAAGAGCCTGCACTTGCTCGTTGTTTCAAAGTTGCAAAAATAAACATAAATGCAGTAAATGACTTGATGAGCGGCAGTGTACCCTCCACTGTAACTAATCGTCAGCGTACTTCGATACTTTGCAGCTGCTGCTTGCTGCGTTTATGCTTATGCTTCTATGCGTCATACATATATGGATTTATTGACGCCGTTGTCTATTCAAAGCAACGCAACACCCCCTACTGCCATACTATATAAAATGTCTGCCAGATAAAATTAAATATGTCGACTTAAAATTAAAGTTCAGCCCTTTGTTTATATTTTATATAGTGCGCGCGCCTATATGTATGCTACAAATTTGCTTTATGCGCTACTTCAGCATAATTTGACTAAGTATTGAAGCTTAAGCAGGCAGCGTTGGTTTAGTGCACCACTTTTGGTGGAGCCTTTCGCGCAAATCGAATGTAAAGGCGGAAAATATGGAAAAAAGCTAAAACTTTATGAAACTGGACAGACGCTGCTCAGTCCTTCATATTCCAGTTTCATTAAGTTTGCGTTTTTTCCCCTTTATTCCTTCTTTTCATGCGTTTTCCGCATCAATCCAACTGTTTGTTTTTGTTTTTGCTGTCACGTAGATAGCCGCCGCCGCCGCCGTCGCCGTCGCCAACATTGCAGATGTCTACTCAGATTAATTAGAAAATTTGAAAACATCTCGCTAAAAAGATCAAAACACAGCAAATAGAAAAGAAAACGAAAAGGAAAATGAAAATGAAAAATGTTTTAATGTAAGGGTCGTAGAAAAGGCGCTTAATAGTTGTTGTAACGCTCTTAAAGTTTTTCACTCGACGCGCTTAGCAAAAGGAAATTGGACAGTGCTCGATACGATAAAGAAAGCAGCAAAAACTTGTACAAAAACAAAAAGAAAAACACACAATAAACGCACTGAACTTTGAAATATACGCAAAAAAAAAAAAAAGGAAAAACTTTGTCTACGTCTGCTTTTGGACTTGGACTTGGTCGCTATGTTACAGCGTAAGGAGCGTAGAGGAGCATAGCAACGGTGTGTAAAGTACACACACGCGCAAAAGTACACACACACACGCCATTTTCTACATCACTTCGTGCCTGTGCATCTGCTTAGCGGCTCAGCACCTGCCCCAGCCTCAGACTCAACCTCAGCGCGCCTCAGTGCCAGCCAGCACTGGATTGAGATTCAGTAACAGTAAAACAGTATCAGCATTAGCGGCGTCAGCTCCCCCAAACTTTGCGCGCGCTGCCAACATCAAACGGTCGCGCGCTCAGTGTTCATTATACAAAAGAGAGTTACTGCTGCTGCGTGTGTGTGTGTGTGTACTGCTGACTGAGTGCTGTTCGGAGTTCTGTTTGTATATACTGCTGCCGTCACCCTAAAATCTCTTATTGATTTTGGATTCAAACACACACACACACCGCCACCGTCGTCGTCGTCCTCGTCGTCATCATCATCGTCGTCGTTGTTGGTGTCGTGTGTTGCTGAAGTTGACTGCTAACGAGAGAGGCATCCGCCACAAAATTCAACATACAGCAGCCAGCAAACGCAACCAGCTTGTCGCACGGCCGTGGAGTCAAAGTTGGGCACGTTGAAGAGCGGCGTGGCGCGAAGCATAGAAGTGCGGTGCGGTCGCACGCCCACCAGCCAGTCAGGCAAGCAGTCAGTCAGCCAACCAGCCGTGAAGATGCTAGCAATATTGTAGTAAGTATGACTTTGCCACTTTTTACTCAACATTTTTTTGTTTGGCTCAAGTTTGCTTAAGACCTTTTTGTTCAATTTCGTATTTCATCTACTTTTTTCAGTTCGGTTTCTTTTAAAGTTTTATTTGCCAGCTTTTATATTATTGTTGCTGCTTATGTTACAGTTACAGTTACTCTTGGCTTAGATTTCGCTTTCCGTTTTCATCACTACATTTGCTTGTATGTAGGTATATAGCTGTGCGCCGCCTAGTTGGCGATGCGTGTCCCGCTGCGTTTGAGGATGCGCTCCTCGTCCCCCGCTTAAATACATTTGCACCGCTCCTCCTGCGTTTTTATTGAGAATTTGTTGGTGAATTGGCCGTAGCATTTTAAAATGTTTTATAAATTTTTCAATTTGTTTAATTTATTTCGTGTTTTTTTCGTTCATTTTCGTTTCACATCCTCTCTGTATTTCCTATGCCACAAGAATTTAGTAAATTTAAACAATTTTCGCCGCAGTTACTTTTCGGACGACACAATTCGGTCGCGCTGACACACTCGACGCAGGGCCGGTCCACCGTCAAGCTGCTCGACTTGTTTGGTGTTTGACTTTTTGCTCCTCCGTTCGTTTGTTCGCTCGTGCGTTCGTTGGTTTAATTTAATTAAATTTTCCTTTGCGGTTTTTATTTGCAACATCTGACGTGGCAGCCATTTGCAGTCGAGCAACTAGCAAGTTCCCATAAATGTTGTTTCAGCATATTCTTTAGCCCGATATAATTCGTTCTTTGCATTTTATTCGGTATTTTTTTCTACTTGCCTTCGCCTTGCTTGTTTTTATTCGTGTTATGATTCTGCTGCTCCTAGCTAATGGTAGTGGTAGCAGTAGCAGTCGCAATCCTGTTGTTTCTTCTCTCATTGCTGTTGTCATTGGCGTAGCTGTAGCTCTAGACGCCTAACTGCCGTTATATCTATATCGTTCACGTAGTTGGGGAAACTTTCTGCACAGCAGTTGATTAATCGGAAATACCAATTTAATTAAGAAGAATTTTCAACTTCCTGCAAATGTTTGTGCTTAGCTTAGGCATAGATGCAGCAGCGTGCGAAAGATGTTGATTTAATTGAGAATTAAAAAGTTCGGATTTTTTTATTTTATTTAAAACGTTGTTATTTGTGTTATCATGTTCGTAATTTATGTTGGTAGCTTTAAAGCGGAAATTTGAAAAATCAGCAGAAATTAATAAAAAGCTTAAATGGATTAAAAACATTATTCTAGAGCAGAAATTATGAAAAAATTTTGTGCAAGATTATCACATTTCACTTTAAAAAAGTTTGACTACGCAAAATTGTAAAAACTTTCATTTTTTATTGAAGCTATAGGAAGCTGCTATTTTTTTCTTATCAAACGCTAAGTGGTTTGATTCCGATAAGTACTGCACGAGCGTTTAACCGTTATCAGCGCCCTTATTGGCGCCTAGCAATTGATATTCAAGCATTCATCGGCACATTTAGCTTTTAGAAATTGAAATTTAGTGTAATGGCCTCGCCATTACATGGACTGAGTTTTAAAATGTGCTGCTAGGTATGAAAGTCACGTCAATACCGTTAAGGCTTGCTGTTTATTTGTTGTAGCTTTTAATACTTAATTGCGATTTAGTAGTTGCACCTTTATATTATATTATGTGCATATCTGGCAGAACAGGTAGGGTTAAATATAAATCACATGGCTTATGCTCGTATATATGCTTGTGTATTGAGCTTGGATGTTGCGATTTGTTGTAAGCTTCAAGTGGATCATTTAGTCTGTTGATTCTCTGTACTTCCATTTTGTGCGAAATGTACTTCTGAGGAAATCTCTGTTGAAATTTCTCAAAACTCAATCAGATTAAACGAGAAAATAAACTCCAGGGCGAACTTTCAAGTTTATTAATATTAAGACTTTGTCAAATAACTGAACATGAAGTAGTTTGAGTTGTTATTTTCTATGTCTCAGTTATTTATATTAAGCACCTTGCTTTTAGCAAGAAAAAACGTTAACTTCGGCTACACCGCAGCTAATATACCCCTCAGCGGTGCATTTCTTTTAGTAACTATGTGTTCAATTTGTATGGCAGCTATATGCTATAGTTAACCGATCTAAACAATTTCTTAGGAGATTCCATTATTGCTTTAGAAAATAGCCTGTGCCAACTTTTGTGAAAATACATTGTGAAATGTGAAAGTTTTCCATACAAGAACTTGATTCCGATCGGCAGTTCCGACAAATGAGCAGCTTCTTGAAGGGAAAATGACGTTTGCAAAATTAAAAAATGATATCTTAAAAACTGAGGGACTAGTTCGTATAAATACAGACGGACATGGCTAAACCGACCCAACTCAACATACTGATCATTTATATTATATGTGTAGATACTTAATAGGGCCTCCGACGTTTATTTCTGGGTGCTACAAACTTAATATACCCAAAAGTAAAAAAAAAAAGAATTTTGCATAAAATTTTAAGTTGGTTTAGCGTGTACCGCAAATCTTTTCCATCAATTCCTTCCTGATTATCACATTTTTGAAATCGGTAGTCCTATTAAGCAAAGAAAATTTTGTTCTAGGTTGTTGGCTGCTCAATTCCTTATGTGTTTTCAATAGAACATGAAAGTTTAATTAGTCTAAAAGGTACAACGCATGAGGTAAAATGCCGCCAGACGTATCAAGTAGTAGAGTGCTTTCGACTTGTCTGTCAAACGAAAAATTTCAAAAAGCGATAGCTAAGACAGCCTCAAAAGATAATTTTTCTTTTGAAATTAATCCACTTTCACTTGGCCACTCTGTAATAGCATGCCGCTTTACCTTATTATTTCTTTGATTGCGACGGCGTTTTATTTTGAATGGCGTGCGCATGACGAAAATGAAAAAAGAAAAGAAAAAATGTTTGGGCCTTTGGGTGAAACAATGTTTTCCGACTACTAGGATGTCATGAAATGTATCATTACTGGCAATGAGTCTGAAATCTATGCTTATGACCAGACGATCAATCAGGCGTATATGGTGGGTAAGCCAAAACCGAAAAAACACGTCAAAGCAGGTCGAAATCAAGGTTATGTTGACAGTTTTCTTCGATTATCGAGGTTTGGTTCACTCCGAATTCCTTTCCACCGGCCAAACTGTCAATGTGGAATCATATTTGAGTGTTATGTGTCGTTTGCGCAAATTAGGGGTCGACAACACTTGGTTTTTGTATCACGATAATGTAACTCAACTACTGCAATGATGTTTCGTGAAATTTTTCGCCAAATTTTTCTCCAATATCGTACCACAATTCCGGCTATTCAGGAAACTCAAACGACCGTGCCAGGGAATCCGTCAATTGAAGACATTAAATGTGGATAACTACGTTCATTGAAAGTTTTTGTAGAAATTTATCTTAAACTCTGTTACGAGGATTGGCAACAACGTTGTCATAAGTGTATTGGGGCCAAGGGGACCGACGAGCACAATATGTTGGGCCATTGTACCGTTGCCTTGAACAATAATCAATATAAAATTTCATGAAGACATCTAGTCACATAAAAAGTTGTATGTTATAGTGTTTCGACAAATGAGCTGCTTCTTGCGGAGAAAAGGACAAAATTTCAGTTTTATATCTCAAAAACTGAGCGACTACTTCGCGTTTACACAGACGGACACTTCTTAATTTTTCGGCATATATTTTTTTTGTGTGTTTCCATATCCAATTAGACAACGTTTCGGAGTTACCATTGATCTAAGCATTACCTAGATTATTTTAAAAAAGTAACGAATATAGTTAGGAAGAAAATACGCTTTAACGGCGAAACGATAATATTTAAATGCTTTCTAATATTTCAAAGAAAATTTTACTAACCTATTTAACAACATTCTCTATGTAGCTCCATACTCGAATTGTTTGAAAGTATTTCTAAGAAATATAGTAAATTTGCAGAGTGATTTGCGTTAAGATAATTCCATCAAAACATCATGTCATTTGTAAAGTCACAATTAAGCCCGATAAAAATTTCAGATTTGAAGTTAGTAAAATTGTCGATTAAATGTCGCAGTAAGACGTGCTTGAACACTAATTCGCAGTTTTATTGTTAAATTTATGACTGCTTTGTTTATTAGTGCATTTTCGGTCGTATAGCTGCCTTCGATTCGCTGCTCGCTACATTTGGCTGCTGCTCTCTTGTCAAAAAAATACATGTGACGGCAACAACAAAGTTATCGAGTCTTATGCGGGAAATGAGTGGTGGTGTTCGTTATGGGGTTTCCTCGGGTAAAAGTAGCCTTTTTTCTCGTTAGAAAATTCTTTCCTTTCTCGTATGAAAAAAAAATTTTTTTACATACACTATTAGAAAAGAAATTCTAAAATTTTTGGGAAAATATATTTTAAACTCGGACATTGCGACGCCGTTTCCGCTGACCCCTCGGAAAAACGATGCGCCCGCGTTGGCAGGATAACTCCTTGCAGGATCATCTAAAGTGAAAAAATAAGTGTTTTAGTCAAAACTTTAACTTAGAACTTGGACGAAAGAAAAACCAATGGAAATTTTAATTTTTAACAGACATTTTTACTAAAAAAAATGAAATTTTCGCGGCATTTCCTTATACAAATAGTTGTAATCGGAAAACAATCCTTCGTTCAGGTCTTTAAGAATTTAATCACAAAGAGCTGTGTAAAATTTCATGAAGATCGGTTTACTAGTTCTCGAGAAATCTGGCCAACCGTCTTCAAAAACACAGTTTCTAGAAAAACTTGCTTAAAGACGAACCACTTAGCCTAGACTGTCAGCGTAAAATCCCTTTGATTGAAGAGCTAAATATTTACCTTAAAAATAATTAAACTGGAAATTTAGTCACACAGTCTTACATCTCTTGATAAAGTTACAATATTAACTACAATAATTTTTTTTTTTTTTTGCACCAAATATAAATCATAAGCTTTAAAAACTGTCCAAAGGCTTTCATGGTAAGGTTCACACCTTAGTGACATTTTCATTACCAGAAAATTGTGGCAGCTTCCCTGTTGCGCTTGAATTTCCGCAGTATTATAAAATGTAAATTTTATATATGCGTTGATACCTAAACATTAGCATAAGTACAATTTTATTAATGCACGAAAAGCATTTTTATGCTGGAGACGCTATAGGCCCGCGCGTTAAAGCACTGCAAATACCTTAATAAATTGAAGCTAAAGAAGATACTCGTATTAGGAGCAAAGGTGTGTATGTATAAGTGGCTTTAAAATTTTAAATATAAATATATATATATCTGTATATATATCTATATATCTAACTGTGAGCCTACATGCTATATGTATGTGTTCCAAGCTTTCCCCAAAAATATTCAAGTTTATGCATAAAGATGCAAAAGATTTTCGAAAAGGGAAACGGAAAGCGTACAACCAACGAAATCCGCACAGGAAACGGCAGCTAGTTTCGTTCAAAGCTACAAATGCGCTACAGATGCTGAAGACATGATATTTCAGTTAGAAATTTTCAACAAATAATGCCGATGAAATACAACAAGATTTGGAAAGTGGATAGCAGAAAGAAAAATATGTACAAAACGCTAAGATAAGCGTATTTCTATTGAAATATGTCGGAAGGAAGGAACGGGCTAAAGTTGAAGTAAAGTAGAGCTGTCTCTTATACACATCTTGGATAGCAGAAAGAAAAATATGTACAAAACGCTAAGATAAGCGTATTTCTATTGAAATATGTCGGAAGGAAGGAACGGGCTAAAGTTGAAGTAAAGTAGAGGGCGCAAAAAAAAAAACAGAAATAAATAAATAAAAAAGTTAATCGTAAATGGGAATTTAATAGCATCAGCGCCATTGAACGCTCTTACAACAGCTGCGCCGTCACTAATATTTGTTCTATATGAGATTGAGCGTGTGTGCCAAAAAAACAACAAGCAAGAATAGAAATAAGCATACATACACCCTTTATAAATAATGAATAATTGATTGCACTTAAGCAGCGAAGGTGTAATTCACTTACACTCACGATTATAAATATACAAATGTACAATCATCTGCATGTTTGTGCAATTGCTGAAGCTGTCTGCAAACTTTCTGTCATTGATAATATTTCCATTTCACTCTGGGGAGATTATTAGGTTTTCGGATTATTTATTATTACTTTTTGTGATTTGTTGCTTTTTCCTACACTCTCTGCTATGATGGATGTGTTTCAAGTGTTAGACTTTCACAGCCACCTTAGGCAAATGCTAATAAGTAATACGATTTAGATATGATATATGAACTCTTAGACGCTACGCTCTTAGACACTTGCTAATGGAAGGATTGTTGAGGTCTCACCTACTAACATTTAGGGGGAGCGTGCATGACACTTGTTCATCGTCAAGAAATAATAAAACAATTGGAGCAGCCGTACACACGCGTTCACACTTCCGTGGCTGGCGCCTTGCCATTTGATTAATGTCTGCGATGCGCAAATTTAATAAATATAATTATTTTGTGATAAATATGATTGCTTTGCTGTCAAAGAAATGGGTTGGCAGCTGTTCTTTTTTTTAATTCCTCATGATTCATACTAATTACGAATAAAATACATATGTCGGAAGGCATATTAATGTTGGTTGTGGGATGTTATATTAATGTGCTTTGCTTTTACATTAAAAATTTATTAATAAACATATTGACAAAAATCTGGCATATTTCAAATATAAGAATTCGATTTTGCGCTTTTCTTTCTTTTGATGGTAGTTTGTTTGTAAGCGGTTTCTTTCAGCCTTAGATAGCAGCAGCAGGTTAAACTCCTACTTATCCAGAATCGACTCTGAGATATCAAAGATATGTCCAGCGTGCAACGAGTCCCCGCCTGACACTAATTACCACTTTGCATACCCTGCTAACCTTATCAATCTGGCACTCCTCTCCCTACGCTTCGCCTTCGTCGATACAGCACGTTTCCTGAGCATACCGTTGGATGTACTCGATAACACCTTAAAAAATTCTTATCATCCTAACGGGGATTAGGTATCCGTTACAAGAACAACAACCCTATATAATCAGTGTGACGAACTAAGCCGATTTCGCTATGTTGTTCTGTCTGTCCGTCTGTCTGTGTAGGTATGTGGTGCTTGAACTACTCCTTCAGATTTTGAGATATCGGTCTAAAATTTTGCACACGTTCTATTGTCCCCAAGGAGCTGCTCATTTGTCACTAATATCGGATCACTATAGCATATAGCTGCCCTACAAACAGAACGATCCGAATCAAGTGCTTTCATGGAAAAGTTTTTCATTTAACGAAATAATTTGGTATGGATTATTATCCAAGGCAATCACTCGTGCAATCTCCGCAGAAATTATAGACAATAAGCTAAATAAGCCGAAGATGATCAGAATGGTTTCTCTTTTTTTTATATGTTCGCTATCGAGTATTATCTGCTAATTATTTGAAAATTTCACTACAAAGTTTTGATCTTTTGAATTGTCTGTCGTCCTCTCTGTTTCGCGGCTGCTAGGCTCTACGATTAAAGCAATTCCCTTTTATTTCTCTACCGAAAATGTTATGCATTTTTGAAGCAATTGAGCAAAATCGGAAATACAAACAAGTTGAGTGTATGCAGTTTCGTTTTCTACATTTTTTGCGTTTATGTTTTTTTAGTCTATTTCTTCTAGTTTTGTGTTTTTTTGTATGTGTTTTTTTGTGTTTTTAGTTTTTTAGTTTTTTGGTTTATTTTTAGTTTAGTTTCTGGTTTGTTTTATGATACAATTTAATCTTCATTGTTTTTTGTTTTGCTTCCTGTACATAATGTAGTGTAAGCAGTTCTCTTCCTATATACTTACCTACATACAAATGTATATTCAATAGCCATTTCCGCTTTGCTCTTGTTACCTCTCAACTCCACATCAGTTATTGCTTTTGGAAATATTTCATTTTGTATTTAATCTCTGTTCAGTTGTTTACTATATATTCTCTAATTAAATTTTTGCTTTGGCTTTGATTTCGAAATCGCTAAATTCTGTAAAAACCCTTAAGGGAACTAATTTAATTTTCGTTTCTGCATTTTTTACAGAACACGCATGCTTACAAAATTTATTTATACGAAATAAAGATTGAAAAAAAAAAACAAATAAACATAAATATAAATCAATAAACTGTTGAAACTAAAAAAAAAAATTTCTAATGGGAACTTGTGATGCTAAAACCAAATATAATGCAAAACTCTAAATAAACCAAACTAAAGAAAAATGTTTTAAACAACAAAATGTATTAACAAAGTAGCGCACAAAACCAATATCAATTACTAAACTAAACTAAAACCAAAAGCAGCAACAAACACATACAATAAGTATAATAAGTTGTAGAAAACTTGTACATTTGTACGGTGATAAAAAAAGTCTCCACTCGTAAAATTAACCAAATAACACACATTCCCAGAGATTTGCAAATTTAGGATAAGAAGAAATCCTCTGAGAAGAACAATTGTATAAGTAAAGTGTGCCAAAATCGATTTATACCCAGTACTCGCTTCTCGGTTTGTGTAGATATTCATTCGTATTCATGAATGCCGTTCATTTGGAACCGATAGTGCTCCTTTCAATTGTTGTATTATTAGGTGTAGTTATTGTTGTTATTCATTAATATACATAAGTATATACACTTATTTAAGATAACCACAAAAAACCAAAAAAAAAAAAAAAACTAAGAAAACCAAAAAAGCGAAAACTGAAAACATCAATTTATACATTCACATACAAAACACACACTCGTACACACGTTAAGATTAGCGCCCAATAATAAGAAATCGCAAAGGCCTAATTGAGCCAGAGGGGTTGCAACACGACGTCAACGAGGACGAGCGAGGCAAAGCCGGGCTGTCAGCAGGGCAGCCGCAAGCCGACTTCAACCGTAAAAAGTGGGTTGATTCGTGTGCGAAATTAAGTGTTGAATGCGAAAGCTCCTTACTCGCTCGCTGGATCCCTGTAATACGCGAGCAACCGCGTACATATATTTGACCGGAAATAAAATATTATAAGGCGAAAGAAAAACAGCTGAAGTAAAATAAAAACAAGTCACACGAAAAGAGGATTACGCTAATCCATTGGTGATGATGTTGACGTGTACAACGCCTACACGGAGCAACAGTGTAACCGCCTTCGAGCAGCAGTCATCCTTTCTGGCGCAAAAACAATACCAACAGCAGCAGCAGCAACAGTTAACGTCGCCGCAATAGCAACAGGAGTTCGATCAGCTAAGAATTTTTCGCGTGGAGCTCGTCGCCGCCGCATATACAGTGAACACAGTGCCAAGTGTTGGAAGGTGGTCGCAATCGCAATCGCTTAGCAGTTAGTATAATTGACAGCTGATAGGTCGTTGACAAAGCTAACTAACCGAGGGACGTTGCGGTGATTACGAACAACGAACCAAGTGCAGCGGTGCTCATCTCGTTCGCAAAGAGCTCATACATTGTGGCATCGCTGGAATTGGCTGTGACGGCTGAAAGTGTGCAACAAGTACGTGACGTGACGCCGTTATCGTTATAAGGACGGACGTGTGTGTGTGTACTGTGTGCGTACGAACAAATTGCGCTGTTCGGTACTAAATAAACATTTACTCGAGGCAATCATCTCCACCGCCACCGCACAGACTACAATGCTCTGGTAGCCAAGATAGTTTTGCCGTGGATCACTATTGCGGCAGCAGCAGCGGTGATACGCCACACGCAGTGAATAGTGTACTTGGAGTTGGTGGGTCGGCTGGTATAAGTGGCTCAGGCAGCAGTGTTAGTGGCGGAGTCGGCGGTGTTTGCAGTCAATGCTCATCAACGGCGGCAGCGGCGTCGGCAGCAGCTGCGGCTGTAGCTGCAGCGGCGACAACATCGTGCGGTGGCGGTGGCAGCGGCGTTGGCGGCAACAACATCAACCACAACAACAGCGGAGTTGGTGGTATCGGCGGCGGCGCGGCGAACGCAATTGGCCCTTGTTATTGCAGCAACACGATGTGTCATCATGTATCCGGTGGCATGCCGATGGGTGTACCACCACCACCACAACCGCCACATGCGATGATGTCCGGTGGCGGCGGCGTCGGTGGCATCGGCGTCGCCAGCGATATGCGCAATCCATTGCACAGCAGCAACAGCTTACTGGGCTCACATTTGTCGCTTGGCGGAATGAGCATAGGCGGTGGCGGCGGCGGCGGTGTTGGTCTCTACGGTTGTGATACGATCATCTCAGGTCCCAGTCATTGTCGCAGTCTAAGCGGTTTGAGTAGTCTGAGTATCGGACCGCCAGCACCACCAGTGCCGCCTCCACCCCTCTTCAATCCATGTAGTTCAAATAGTTTTAATTCGATACAATCGATGCAGGGGCCAAGCTCCTCACGCTGGGGACCGCGTACATCATGCCCGATACACAGTCCGTTCCGTGTGCGCGCACCCAACGGTTCAATATGCTCTGGACATCAGGTAATTTCATACTAAATGGTTGTTGTACTCCTAGTTAAGCAATATGCCTATACTCGTCACTATATACTCCCATACCAATTCACACAACCAACCTCCAGCAGTTGCCTCTGTGTGAGTGTGTGTGTGTGTTTGAGTGTTTTTGATTACTGTAAGTGAAATTGCTTGATATTTGAGTAAAATGGTTACCAAAGTTACCAAAGCGAAACCGAAACGAAAAAGGCTTGGCGTCTGTGGTATGTGGGTGCGTTTGGTTGCTTTTGTGTGTGATTTATGTGAAAGGCCGCCTGTCTCTGTATGAATTTACCGCAAAAACACACTTCCACACATACAAATGCATACTATGTATTAATATAAAATATTTGCCATACACGTGCACGCATGTACTTAGTTACATACAAACGTTTGTGATGTTTCTGACATTTCTCAAATGTGTAAATATGTTGAATTAAACACTTGTGTTGCTTTCAGTTGAGTTTGTTTAGTAGTCAAATATAGGAAAGCAAACAACGAAACAAAGAAACCAATATGTAGCCAAATATGTCTGCTTCTAACTACTAGTTTTTTTTTTTTTGTTCATACAATATGTGAAATATGTGAGAAAAGCAGATTCTTACCATCACCTTTTAACCACTTGGCATAAACCAAATGTGTTGTATCAAACGTCAACGCCATAGTGCGCCACGTACCGCGTACCAAATATAATCTAACGCCGCCCACATGTCACATGTGACGTGTATGCGGGCTGTGGTTGGAAGTAAATTGAAGTGTATATATATGTATATATGCCAATTTCTTTGTATATATGTATATTTGCGTAACTATTAGGGATGTGTGTGTCGGCGAAATGGGACAGCAACGCCTTAGTTCTTAAGGTGAGTTACATTTTTCTAGGATTCAACGCAGGAAATCAAGTATTTTCGTGTATGCATATATTTGTTTGTTTTTTTTTCAGGTTACAGGAAATGCGACTGCCTGACCAAAAAAAAAAAAAAAAATTTTGGGGCCACTTTTTTTGATTGTATCGAATTTATTTTAAATGATATAAGTTAAATTTGGGTATGTGAGTAGCTTAGGCAAGTCTTGAAACAAGACTATAAAAATTTCAGGTCAATCGTGCAAGTAGAACCTGAGAAATCATGGGTATCGGTTTGAAAAAGTCAGTTTCAAGAAAAACGCGTTTAAAGTTTCAGTTCCGGCCGAACTAATCTAGAAATCAACGAAATCTTGAAAAATCCTTTTGTGGACATATTCTTGAACAGTTAAATTTTGAAAAAAAAAAAATAATCCATTTTTTATTTCTATACTAGAAAACTCTCTTTTCTATTTCTCTATTAGAATACTCCCTAAAAAGAACGGTAGCCTTCAGCTATTTGCTAACAAATGTATTTTTTTAGGACCTTTAAAACACTAATCTTCTCTAAAATAAATATTTTTCGATCACCTGTTGAGAGGAACTCTCTATTTCCACAACAATGGGTTTTACGATAAGAAACAGATTATTATTTATATTCTCAACATACTATATCGAGTTGTATACGATGTTTATGACATCCGGTATGAAGGTTTGGAGACCCTATAAACTATATATACATATATGTATGTATAAAAGCTCAGCATGACGAGCGGAGCCCATTTGACCTGTCTGTCTGTTTGTCGGTTTGCATATACGCTTCGTAGTCCGTCAGGTTTTGAGATATCGTGCTGAAATTTTGCACATGTTCTTTTCTCTTAAAGCAGTTGCACATTTATCGGAACCGCCTATATCGGAAGGCTGCAGCATATACCTACCGCTTTCGCTTTTTGGTTGGGTCCTTTAACTTCTGAAAATGTTGCAATCAATATTTTAAGTATTTTAAATAACAAAAACTTTAATTTCTCAAACTCAAACCAAATTGATCAAATCGATATACATGCATATGTTCAAAAACCGCTATATTCCAAAATTCCAGCAAATGCTGGATCTAGGTGCTTGTCGTGTTAGAACGTAGTTCAACCTCGTTTTTTAAATGAAATAAATACTCTATTTTTGATATTTATCATTTTTTTTCCTTTTTATACCTGCTTCGTATTTACCTAGACAAGGTTAGATAATAATTGAGAGCTAAAAAAACATAATAGGATGAAACCCATTGAAAACGCAAGATAAAATAACACAAATGAAATAATTCAATAAATGATTGTACAAAATAAAAATAAGAAAACCGCAAAACCTGGTAATTTGATATTTTCATATAAATTTTGAGGTTATGTCAAAAATATAAAAATAGCCAAAAATGTGATTGTTTGAAATTTTCACATGCATTGTGAGGTTATCCCAAAAATTTTTAAGGACATAAGTTGTATTTCTTTTCATTATCTACAATTTTGCCATATTATTATTTTCCTATAAAACTAGTAGTCTCGAGTAAAGCCGTTTTTAACCCTTACAAATTCAATTATGTCCCTCTTCTTTCTCTTCCCAACCTCAGTTCTGCCGTTACTCTAGTTATTTTATCAATTTCTTTTATCGGAGAAAAAGTTATTTAAAATTATTAAATAGCGGTGAAGTGAATGTTATGTTTTCGTTGAAATTTTCAATATACTTCCGCACCAAAAAGAAATGAAAATCAGTAGTAATACGAAAGCAATAACAAACACGCTGCCAACATCTACCCGCTTGAATTGGAGAACCATTTATATAGGCAACAATAATTTGCAATAAAAATATTTAAAATTTGGCAAAAAACGCGCACCTACCATACATCCCTAAAGAATTCGCTGCCGTTATATTGGGCTTATTAAATTCCAAGTTGCAGCAAGCTTAAGCTCTTTTTTACGCAAATACACATACAACAACAGCATACATTTAGGCGCATAAATCCTTTTGTTTTGGCATGTAGCTGCGAATATGTGTATGTAGTGTAAATTGGTACGTGGTATACGTGCCCATCTTGTGCGAAAATAGTTTATATGATGTTTACAGACTTTATGCTGATGCCTTTATATCCGACTATTTTAACATGTGCTTTTCTTTGTCTCCGCTCTTCTATTTCTTTCAGGTAAGCAAATAAAAAGTAAATCTACGCTCATCACCGCATCGCTTGCTATATAGCGTCAACCGTATTCTAAAGAAACATAGCAGCGCCGGGAAAGCTTAAAATGTGTCAACGACATGTAAGATTATTTTCGCTCTAGAATGAACTGCTCAACCAAACAAACTAACCGCAAAAAATCTCCCATGGCAGCTATATACTATATACCAACTCACACATATATATATATATATGTATGTATATACAAATGTATATGTTTAATATGCATGTAGTGTAATTGGTTGGTGTGAAAAGACCTCGCACATACGTGCTACGCTTATGCATATGTCTACATGTGTATATACAATATAAATATATATGTAAAGACATTTATATACATACATACATATAGTCGGTATTTATATCTGCATTTAAGCTAGTATGTAAGTAGTATGGTGTCATACGTGGTTACTATTGCTCATTGCGGGTCATTTTCATATACAACAACAACTAGAACCACGTAATGCCCGATCCTAAGTTATCGCAACGACAAAGGACATCGACAACACCACCGAACGGCCACATTTGTAGCCCACAACTGTGCATATACATATGTATGTATATGTATGGGTGTGTTTGTGTGTACTGTACAAGGTAGCGGTTAGTGTGCGCGTATTGTGCCACAGATTTCCGAATTATAAAGACTTGAATTCACATGATTGCCTGTCATCATTGCAGATAATTGTTTGGAACTATTTGTTTGTACACATACAAACATATAAATAAGTGTGTGTAATAAAGCATACGCTTTCAATCATCATACATATGTATATAAATATGGGCATACCGGTAATAGTTTGAAAAGCATGTGCAGAAATTTTCAATGTTTATAGCTGTGCGGTCGTGGCAGCTGTCGGTTTCATCGACAGCACCGCAGGTTTGACCGTCATTACTGCAATGCCTTGCTCTCTCACCATATATGTTGTCAGTTATTAATATAAACGCTTCCATATATCCACACACACACGTGGTTGAGTTTGGGTCTTCACATAGTTGACCAACTAAATACAATATATGATTTACTACTGTCAATTTCTAAGTCATTCTCAAGTGAAAAGCACACATTATCAACGGCTAAAAATATACGTATGTATGTATGTGTGTATGCATGTGTTTGTGTATTGCTTTGTGGCTTTGTGTCTAAATGACCTTAACGCTGGCATTATCGTTCATCATTGTGACATTCGACCGCAAATTGAATGTAACTAATGCAATTAGTTACAATTTTTTCCGCTTGATTGTTTTACTCGAGAACTTTTGGCATGACTTGTAATGGATTGCCACGAATGTATTATGCAGTGGCGGTTAGAGCTGTAGGTGAAGTTTCCTGCTCATTAACAAACCTTATTAAATTTATCTGCGATAATTGTTGAAAACTTTTGCACATAATTTTGCAGCTAACACTTTTACTATACGTGGGTATAGCTTGCAGTTTTGAGGTTATGGCACCAAAAATAAACTTTGGTAGAAAAATGTTTGAAATTGTGAATGCTTTGGAATTATTGGATTTTAAAATATATGCATAATAATACTTATTCCAATAAAGCAAAGTTGGCCCATTTGATTTGTTGCTCAAAGACGTACTTTGTTTTGGCAATTCAAAAGGGTTTTAAACGGTATTCTAGTCTAGAATTTCAAATGAAATTAAAAGTTTTACTATCCATTTTTTACTATTTTATTTCTTAACTTTATTAAGATTACAAGAATACGAGAAAACTTAGAAAATTAAAAAATAAAAAAATAAAAATTTCAAAAAATTAGCAGCTGATGAAGTTGCGAGTCTAAAAAATTGTCACATGTCTATATCCACGATTTCAATACTCCTAGCAATCGGAAATCTAAAAAAAAGTTATTATTCTGGAATAATGTCGCAATATCTGGTACTGCAGAAAAGTTATGGAATTTTTTTTTTGCAGGAAAAGCGGCTGCCCAAGGCAAAGTGGATTTTTAAAAGACTCTTTTGACTGCTTCGAATTTTTTAAAATCGTAAAAATTTAAATTTGGAATAGTAATATAACAGTTTAAATTTAAGGATAGTTCCAGACACATAGACAAGTCCATACAGAATACTATCTAAAAATGTCAGGTAAAGCGGTCAAATAGAACCTGAGAAATTGTGGGTATCGTTTTCTAAAAGGCAGTTTCGAGAAAACGCGTTTAAAGTTTAAGTTCCGGCCGAACTAATTTGGAGGACGGATCAGCAAAATACCAATATCTTCGAAAATAATTTGAATTTTGAAAAATACTCTTGTAGACATATTCTTGAATAGTTAAATTTTGAAAATAGATGTCTTTTATTTTTGTTGCTGTTATATTACTTCGATTTTTTTTATTTCTGTACTAGAATACTGCCTTAATATAACGATTGCCTTGAGCTAATTGCTTACAAATGCACTTTTTTTTTATGAAAAAGGCTTTATGAATAAAGTATTTTTCGAGATTTCAATTACCTGTTGAGAGAAACTTTCTATTTCCCCAAAAATGGGTTTTACGTTTAGAGCAAAGAATCGGATTTTTCGCTGGATAAGTACTGTCGGAGACGTTCTACCAAAATATTTGGGGAAATGTTTAATATCGATATTGATATTATCGCATCAGAGGATATTTTTCTAATTTTCTCAAACATGTCGGTCAATCAAGTTGTTAAGTATTCAATTTCAAGTATTTTGGGCTTAGCTCCCCAAAATTACAATGGAATTGTTATTTTATTTGTACTTTACCCAATTTAAAGAGTTACCTGGATTTCCTCGTGTAAAAAACAGCCTTTTTCCAACAATTTTTTTCTCATATAAAAAATGAAATATTTTATTAGAATTTTTTATCGTTACAAAAATACACTATTATAGAAAACCCGAAATTTTTTAAAAAATATTTTAAACTCAGCCATTGCCATGACGATAACTCCTTACAGAATCATCTAAAGTGAAAAAATACGTGTTTTAGTTAAAATCTGAACTTAGATTTTGGACAAAGGAAAAAATGAAAATTGAATTTTTGGCAAACATATTTACAAAAGAAATAATTTTTTTTTTTTCAAATGAATAAATGAAAAAAATCCTTCGTCCAAGTCCTTAAAAATTGTATCTCAAATACCTGTGTAAAAGTTCATGAAGATCGGTTGAGTAATTCTCGAGACATGTTGCCAACCGACTTCAAAACAACAGTTTCGAGTCTAGCTAGCCTTGAGCGTACAAGTTCTTAAGACTGTTTCTCCGAAACTATTACTCGGAACCACTTGAAAATTTAGAAGAATATTCTGGAGGTCTTACAGAATGTAATAATTTAATTTTTGAAACCCGTAAGCCCATTTAACCCTTTAAGAAATGTGTTGAATTATGAAATTTTTTATTATGCGAAAAAATTTTCAGCTGTATTCATTTCTTGCTTTGTCTGTAGCAACCGCTAAGAATAGACGTGCTTTTATGAGCTTCGCGATATCCGTTTCTTGAGAGTTCACACTTCGTTGCTTGTTCGTGAATTCTTGGCAGAAAACAAAATTGTAGCGATGCCACAGCCTCCATATTCTGACCAGACTTAGCTCTGTGTGAATTTTTTCTATTTCTAAAAATAAAGAGAAACCTAAGGGGGTACAAAACATATGAAAACCACTGAAAGAGCTAAAGGCTGTCCCAAAAATCGAATTGGAGAAGGTATAATGTCGAATGAGAATTATTTTGAAGGCGACAACAATAATTTATACGAATGTATATCTTTTTTTTCAAAAGACGAAAATTTCCGTCATTTTTGAACACACAATCTTCAATAGTTGTGGCGATCTCAACCGGTCCAGCACTGCTTTTCAGCCTACCTACGCTTACCTAGCAATTTCTCTATTGAAATTATTTCTCCAAAATACTAAACCATGGACCAGGATCGCTTCCAAAAATGTTGGAAACTTAAATTACTAGTGCATATTATATTACAAAAAGCTATCATAATATCTCGCTTTTCGTATTGCTTAACTCGTCATTCTTTTTTAAAGTTTCCGCATTACGTGGAGTGGAAAAATAGAATATACTTATTCCTTTGCCTTCGCAGCCAAAATATCTATGAAACTTTAAAGCTAGCTCTTGAATGATAAATTTATAATATCTACACAGCTGAAGATTTCATTCATTATTTAGCAATATGATACGGAGCTGGCACATATATTCCATTTTATCTTGGCTAATTACGCTCGTATATATGCCAAATGCCCACTTTCCATCCAAGTACTGCGCGCCTACTGCCATAAGTCCACATTCCTAACATTACAGAGTCAATTCTTTAGCAATTAACACACTATCGTCATTATCTGCTCGTGCATTTATGCCGTTTTTATGCACATTGTCACAATTACACATAAGTGTATCTATGTGAGCGCACAGCCAGAAACTGACTTATTAATGCGCGCTAAATAATGCATATAAGTTTTATTGAAGCTCAGTGGCAAGTCGACCAAGTGACACATGAAAAACGCCATATTTACATACTTAAATGCATCAACATGCTAACACTACTAGACACTCGTTGTTGTTTGTTGGCTAATCGTTCGCTGTGAAAATTGTTTAATTAGGCTGTGTCATTTTAAGGACATGCTCGCTGTGTAACATATGTACATATTTGTAAGCCCAACGGCCGTCTGTCTGACTTTGCCGTCTTCTTTGTCGCCAACAACGCTTACATCTATGGGCCAAGGACAAAGCTATGTACACATTTCTATGCTTTTATGTGTGTGTGCGAATATGTGTGTGTGTGTAAAAATGAGAAAATGTGTAGTTTATTAAGTAGTTGAAAGTAGCTCATTTCAAAACATGTTCGCTCCAACACAGCTTCAAGCTTACTCATCCATATAACATATGCATGCGAGTAGAAGAGTTGAAGTGGCAAAAATCACACATGTGTCACACAAACAGACACTCGTGCGCTGGCATATCAGAGCACTTTCATTGGCATGAGCTCCAGAAGTTGAGCACAAACAAAAGTCAGTTAGCTGACATCGCTACTGTCAGTTGGAGCGGCAGCAGCTCTGGCACAGCGTTAAGAAGAAGCAATGATTGACGGAGTCAGCGTCAATGCCGACATCTATGTGGCAACGGCGATGATGGCTACATAATAACATGAAGGTGGGCTCTTTTTCATTGTGAAATTTTTGTTTTCTGAAAAAGGGAGAAAAAAGTCAAAAATATGTCTCATTTTGAAATAAGTATTGGGTAGTCGAAAAATTCAAATTTCAGTGGCGCCTTGAATGGCAATCTTCTCTTTTTAATATCATACAAAAATTTCAAAATATAGCGAATTCTTCATTTTTTTCACTCGTTTTTTAACAACAGTAACTTTTTCCCAAGCTTATTTTTTTTTTTTTTTTTGGTTAAATGAAGCTTAAAATCTAACCTTTCCAACACTATATGGTATGACACAATGTTATAGCAAGTAACACTGGAGAAATACAACTCCCAATCTATTGGCAAAATACGAAAAGACTTTTTCGACTAACCAATATAATGTTTGTAACAACGTGACAGCGTCGATTTAGCCCTGCCAGTCCGTCTGTCTGTATATAGTCTCTCAGTTATTGAGATATTAGTCTAAAATTTTCCAAACTTTCCTTTCTTTCTAAGGGGCTGAATATTTCACGGAACTACAGACAAAACTTAGTGATCAAAATCAGGTCACGAAAATTTTCACAGATTGTTAACCAATTCACATTGTCCTGATCGGACCACTGTAGCATATAGGTGTGTAGGGAAAAAAAAAATAGTGTTGTTAAATTATTTAATTATTAAAAGACTTGCGGAAAACCCTAATGACGCAATCCATCGTCATCTCATAAGCAATGCCAAGCTGGTTGACACTTTTCACTTGTTAAAACTTGCTAATTGCTTAACACTTAAAAGGATTAGAAGAATGAAAAGTTGTCGAAAGAGCAGCTGAAAAGGGCAGCGCAGGTGGCAGACACACATTTGCGCCCACACACACACACACACACACAGCGAACCATGTTCATGCAAATAACAATTGAATAAAACTGCAAGTTGCACTTGCAACATCTGACAGACAATATGCAAAAAGTCTCAAAATAATTAGTTTACTTGCTTGTTGCTAGAGTTGGTGGTGTCGCGAAAACTTGTCAACATGCAACTGCCACCACTGCTGTCAGCCTGGCAACATCAGCATCACTGTTACTGTTGTTGTTGCTGCTACTTTTTAAGACTCTAATGTATCAGGCAGCTGTCATGCTTATACAGATTTCTTGTCTTAGTGGAAAGTACGGAAAAAGTGTGGCAATACAAATACTAATAAACAAATAAAAGTTGAATGTAAGTGAAATTTTTTTAAAAGCACATCCGCAAACACGAAGACAAACATGCCACACACAGTGACAAAGCAAACAAGAGAGCAAGGCGTGAGAGCAGGCTTTTGTTTATCAGCGAAAGTACCGAAAGTGTACTTAAGCAGAAATTGTTGCAATTACAAGTTTACAACATAATCACACAAACATAAGCACACACACATTTATTATTAAAAATCATTTCCCAAGGGCGGCAAGCAACATTTTTTATGCAACTCCTAAACTGTAGTAGAAAGCATGGAATTTTCACACTTTATGCGTGCATTGCTGTTGTCACTCTGACACAAACCTGTCAATTCGTATTGAGTGAGTGAGGTATGACATGGCCGTCAGCATGCTTTATTCCCCATTTCGGATCGGCTATCAGTTGATGGCAAATGTCTATCGCTCATCACAGCATCCGATACCGTGTAGTATGTAAGTGGTACGTGCCATAGTCTTCTTTCGCCCAGTCAGTGAATGAGCAAGTAAATAAGGGAATTGACCGAGCGCAAAGCGAATACGAGTGAGATATTCTACAGTTGATTGCAAGTCGATAGCTATGATGTAGGTACAAAGTTTGTAAGCAAGCGCTTTGAATTATGAATGTCACGATATAAAGTTCGATAAGGTTTTTGGGAAATCCAGGATAGTTATCGATGTTTTTTATTGTCAGAGTTCTGAATAGGATAAGTAATATATAATATATAATTATATGCTTAATTTACTAATTCGGCTGTTTTTACCATTGAAATAGAGGATGTCGAAAAATGTGATTAGATCAGCCGTGTTTACTATTTCAGAAACGCTAGTAAAGCAAGAAGCAAGTATTCTTTGTTAAAAAAATTACTTAACATCAAGAATTTTAAAATTTTCTTTACATGGTTTCAAAAAAACCTAAAATGTACGTAAATAATCAATATTTTTTCAATACTGAGTAGGTAGCTAGGTAGGAGTACAGTCCCTTTCGGGTGCCATTAACGCTAGATACACCTTTGGCTTCAATGAAGCTACTTAACTCCGTTATGATTTCTATAGATAGACATTAAAGATTTTTTATCTGATGATAGATGATGTTGTGATAGAGCTGTCACTCACAGCGATAGTGTAGAACCATTATCTGTATTCCTTTCAAGATTGAAGCTGCGGCAAATATTGTTATAAGGTCCCGTTATGGTAGCTGTAAGTCTGAATATAATTTTCCTGAACCTATAAAATAAGCCCTTAGTTTTTGTCTTGTCTTATTTTGGTCGTATCTGCTTCGCTATCATCATGCAGTTATAGATCAGAACAGATTCTGAGGGATTTGTTCAAACCGTACGGCTGCGGTATTATCGCTGCCTCAGATTCGTCTGGGGAGGCTTCTGACTTCGCCAACTCGTCTGCTTTTATCGAAGATTATGCACAAGTGGAGTTGACCTGCCGAGGAGCTTAAAATTTTCCTATATATATTTGTTTGCTAAGCTGGATTTAAGTGGTTAGATAAGTTTCCTCGGGTGAAAAACAGGCTTTTTTCAACCATTTTTTTTCTCATATTAAAAATTAAATATTTGATTAGAATTTTTTTTTTTGTTACAAACATATACTATTCGAAAAGAAATTCTGAAAGTTTTGAGAACAAATATTTTAAACTCGGTTATTGCGACCCCTCAGGAAAAAGATGCGCCCGTAGTGGCAGGATAACTCCTTACAGTATAATCTAAAGTAAAAAATACGCGTTTCGTTTAAAACCTTAACTTAGAACTTGAACCAAGGAAAAAAAAACTGAAAATTGGATTTTTGCCAGACTTTTTTACAAAAAAAAATTAATATTTCGCGACATTTTATTCAAATAGTTGTAATCGAAAAAAAATCCTTCGTCCAAAGCTTTATGAAGATGGTTGAGTAGCTCTCGAGAAATCTTTCCAACCGATTTCAAAAACACAGTTTCGAGAAAAACGCGTTTAAAAACGGAGCTAACCTAGAGTGCATAAGTCTGTATCTCTGAAACTATTGCTCGGATCAACTTGAAAATTTAGGGTAATATTCTACAAATGTTGTAGAGATTAATAAGATAATAAAAAAATCGATTTTTTGAAACCCGTTAATCACTGGCGACGACAAAGGTAGCAATGCCGATTGACTGTTTGAGTACATGGTTGCTTTCTATATCCTCTCGTAGTTATTCATTAGAACTCCACACGTCTCCATGAATATTCCGAAGATGTCAGCTTTGTTTGTTAGATGAATAGTGAGAGTGATATCAAGATCCTTTGAATATAGCTCCGTCCCTAAACCGTAGTTCATTTTTGGCCTTATAAACGTCTAGTGGGTATTTTCATCTGCAAGTAACTCTTGAAATCCAGCATTGTGAGGATATATTGAGTAATTGTCGATACTTTCCCTCCTTATTCTTATTCATATGTTATAGTGGTTATATGTTATAGTGGTTCGTTGTCAGCAGTTCGGGCAAATAAGCAGATTCTTGATGAGAAATGGTCGTTTGCAAAATTTCAGATCGTTATCTCGAAAACTAAGGGCCTAGTTCCCGCGTATATAAACACATCGTCACGTTTTTTCATTTATATATAATATAATCAATAAACTCTCCGAAGTTTTTGGCCGGATGTTACATACTTCGTGACAAACTTAATGCACCCTGCTCAGGATATAATTACAACTTTTTGTAATAGCAGTTGCAAAATTCCACAAATTCACTCAAATTTCACAGATTATTGCTGCATATTTGCGAGTGCATCACTTCATTAAAATATATGCACCTACACACATATGTATTTACATACATATAATATGTATATATAAACAAGACCCTGACGCTCAGCTATGCTAGCCACAAATTAAGCTAAAAAATCGCATATCTCATTTCCAAGTTTCTCTATACTTTTAAATCGGATAAAATGTAGAATGCTTCACTCCTGCCACAGTCTCTGGCTGCATATACTTTTCGAAATAATATATGTGTGCTGTGTTGGTCCATTGTTAGATTTTGCAAAATGCGTTGCAAGCTGCATGAATGCGTGTCACTTACTTACTTCACTGATATGGCAGCCATTGTTGTGGCATAACGTACGGAAGGCGAGCATTTTGAATAAATAAGGGTAATGTGAAATAGAGAGAAAAGGGAAATTGATGTAAACATGCATTGGTCGGCAAAATGCCACTGACAACGTTGCATATGCATACCATGTATATGTAGTACAATATAGACGAGTTGCTGTTGGATGAGTGCGAGTGAACCTTGCGGTGTTTGCGCCGACAACAGCTGAAAATACTTCTACGAGTATCTATTGAAGGACCTAGGATTTCAAATTACTACCGAACATAGGAACACCACAGAATGCGTCCACAGACATACATACGTACAGATATACCAACTGCAATCAGCTTTATTAAAGAATACCGCCTACAAGGAGTTGCCACATATAGATGAACATACATACATACGTACAACACGAAGCCAAGCGTCCAACCCGTCGTAATGAGAAAGTGTTTGAAATTGTGCTCAATTACTGGGACATAGTCATACAGCAAATGTTGTGTTTTGAGCCAATGTTAACTGTAAGACTGTGTCTTAGTGTTGCGCCAACATACAGCGTGGGATCCCGTCGCCAACACTTTCATAATAAATAATAACAAAAGGAAAATTATGTGTGCTATGTATGTATGTAGGTGATATTGGTTTCTAGTTTGTAATTAAATGTGCAATAACAAAAGCGGAATAAAGTCCCGTTGACTTTTACAAGTAGAATAAACTTCATGATAAAAACGTAAGACAAAGCAGAGAAACCCACAGCATAAAGAAAACAAACAAGTGTATCTGTTAAAAATTAATTAAGTGAATGTTTCATTGTATGCTTGCGTCAGAGACACTCAAAATTGCTGTAAGTGCTGGAAGAACTGGAACAACTGGGTGTTAGACAGACAGTATAAGTCTAATGAAGGCGCGTATAAAGATTATTTATTTTGCCACTAATTTGCTGAATAGTAGTCTCACCGTTTATTGCTTAGCTGTGGTAAGTTGAGATTTTAGCGCATGAACCAAAAATTAAATTGAAAGTGAGTTTTTGGCGAAAATGCATTGTTTGGGCTTAAATTTAGAACCTTTTAATCAATTATTTCCATTTCCAGTCATTTTATTGAAACAGTACAATGTTCGTCAAGGTACTTTTGGATCACTTAGATATTCTCTGGTGAAATACTTACGAATTTTCCATATTTTGTTACCCTTTTGTCGAGCGTCTTCTCTAGTTTGATATTTCTATCAAGTAGTTTATAAACCAAGGGAGCGAGTTTGACACTAGCCTTTTTCTTCAGTACCCAACATAGTCGGGTCTAAATAACCGGAACAGATCGGGTTTTTATTCGGCCAAGGACTGTCCCCTCGGCACCATTTCTTGAAATAACTTCAGTAATGTTTCACTACAACAACAATAACAACTCGAGCACGTATAATAATTGCCTGTCTCTTGGTATATTCTCCGATACATTTCCAATTGTTTACCAATTCTTCTCGTCACCGTGTTTTCCCAGTTCTTCTTTCAGTCGTTCTTCCTATTCGCTGTTTAACACCAATTGGATACTCCAAGTGTAGCCAGGTCCTTCTCCACTTTTCTCTAGAAAATTCGTAGCGCCGACTCATCAGATGTTGTCATCGTCCACGCCTCCGCACTATAAAAGGAGAACGGGGATACTGCGTGACTTGTAGAGATCTTTTGTCTTTGTTCGTCGTGTGAGGACTTTACTTCTCAATTTCCTACTCAGTCCGATGCCAATAGGTGCTACGGCAAGAATTATAATACGTTGGATTTCAATGTTCACATTGCTGTTGGTGTTAAGGAGTTATATGCAGTTTCATTTTTCAAGAATTTTTTCTAAGCAAACTATTTGGTTTATTGATTTGAAACTTGGCAGGTATATTATGACAAGCTTAAACTATATTCACATATTTTTTATTGCCAAAAAAAATTATCGGGAACGTTGAGCACGATGTCTCTGGACTGGATCATCTGAAATGCAAAAGCCAAATAAATTTCATTAATATAATCTAGTGATTGATCGAAGGAATTAGCAAAAAAAATTTTTTTTGACAAAATGGCGGCTGCTCAATTATTTAATTTAAGTGTTTAATTATTTATAGAAATAAGAGGGGAATCCTCGATTAATTACTAAAAAATATAGTTAAGAAGCTTGTGTAAAAATTTCAGACCGATCGGTTCAGCCGTTCCTGAGAAATCTTGCTCGCCGACTTTGAAAACACCGTTTCGAAAAAAACGAGTTTAAAGTTTTGAAAGTACTTTAAATGTAGTTGATTTTTTTCACTAATGTGTCTATAACTTCGAAAATATTCGTCGGATCGACTTGAAATTTTGTGTGTGTATACTCAGATATATATATTAAGAAAAAGCAAAATCGATTTTTTGAAAATCCTAACTGTATATAACCTCTTAATGGTTCCAAGTTAGAAGAAATTATCTACGACTTCGAAGTTACGACTGTCCATAGTGCAGAGGGAGACAAGTCGTTAGTGCGACTACTGTTACTGACTGAAATTTGTACCTACCCAATTTAGTTCTGCACCTCGGAATTGTTTTCTGCAGGAGTAGATAGTAGAAGTTGCACGATAGGGAATCGCATTGTTTGAAACCTCGTTTCATATCGAACGGCTCCTTCCTGATCCTGACGGAGCTTTTGGCATTGCTCAACGTCAGTTTACACTGCCGTATTTATTTTGCGGGCATACCAAATACAGACAAAGCGGCAAAAAGGCAGCTCCTCTTCGTGCTGTCAAAAGCAACTTTGAAATCGATGATGTGTGTCGATCCTCTTTTCCAAGATTGGGAGCCCAACAAAGCACTGTCATCATTGTTGTATTCTCAAAATTTACGGAAGAATACTTTTTATCAAGTAATATATACAAAACTCTCTGTCTAATTTCACTCGCAAAATGTATACCAACAATTTGTCAAAAGATCGCAATCAGTTCATCATTCCACTACCGCTATTAACAACGCCCTATCTGCATCGAAAAAAATCTACCTCTTCACGGTCAAGCTCCAACATTTCATTCATAATCTTTAAACTCAATTTGGCAAGCAGTTGATAATTCTCCATACAAAGTACTATATGATAGCCAGATATGGTGGTGTTAATTTATGGAAAAGCAAGGATATCTAACCTCATTGCGCTGCATGCATCGTTGGCAAATCAACAGCTACCCGTATTCTGCTAGTGTTGTTGTGCTTTAAATCCAGCTCATCTCCTAGCTAAGCATAAAATTTGAGATGTACGAGACACACACACACAATCACATGCATAGATACAATATCGTATGAGTGTATGATGCCATTGCCACCGTTAAGCGCGTACTCGTGCTTATGTGTACTTTCTCACGCTATCAGCGCCGAAGTGTCGGCCGATAGGCAACGGAAATTTGAAGCCAACAACGCCAGTGCTGCAACAACGGAAGGCTGAGGGTGTAAATTGAAATTGTGTCGGCTGGGCGACATTGATAACAAAAGTGTCAAAACTGCGATGATGCTGCAAGCGAAATGAAATACTTGGCCAATTTGCAGATAACTACCACAGCTTTCTAATTAAAATTCAGCATTAATCCAGATGATTCAGCAGCTAGTTAGTTTGTTGTTTGCTTGCTTGCTTGGCTAGTCGCTTGGCTGGACTGGCTGCCATCATTACCAGCGACGGCATCGATGGTCGCGCTCGTTGAGACAGCAATATTGTATACCGTTAAAAGGGATTTTGAGTGCGTGCAAAGTACTGCTTATAAGGCGCAATAATGCTCGAATTTATGCCAAAACTGAAAGCAAAATGTTACTTGAAACTAATGTTAAGAGTTTCGGAGCATGGCCCAAACAGTTGCCTTGGGTATCATTGTTAAACTTTGACTGTATTCAGACTTTTGCCGTTTTGTTGTTATGTCTTATTACATACTTTGTTTTATCCACTCATTTCCTACCATTCACTTTACAGCCATACTTTTTCTTTCTTCTTTTTTTCTTCTTTGTACTGCATCTGGGGTGTTCTTGTTGTTGTTGTTGTTAAGCCTAAAATATTATTGCCATAATTATAAAGACCAACAAATGACGGTCGTCTAGGATGTTGGGTCTAAAATGCTATCTCAGCACATGACTAACACTCAACAACGCCACATCACCTCACCTCATCCGTTTTGCCAACCATCCGTAAATACTTGAGATTACTTGAATAATCTACGGGTGGCTAAGCAAGCATTCGTAGCGCCGAGTTAGAGTTAAGTGACAACAGAAATAAGTCCGAAAATAAACAAAAAGCGACGAACAGCCATTATGTGCATTCAAAGGAAGCTGTGCTGTGCTGTGCTAGTTTGCCTGCGTGACGACTCATTTGTAGTTGCTGCTGCTCCCTTTTATTAATCATCAAAATCACAACTGAATGAAATGAAAATAAAGTGTCATGTTTGTTGTGCGTTCACGAAAACGATTTAAGTAAATGGCTTGAGGGTGATGACTGGGATGCCAATGATATTTGGTCAACTTTGGCACAACAAACACCCATATCTCCCGCAAGTGTGCCGCATCTATTTGGGTAGCTTCCCAAATTCGAAATTAATCCCAAGTGTGTGCTGTGGCGTTAAGACATCGAAAGCTCACAGTCAGTGATGTCGTATTATAGGCAAACAGTGAGGCAATCGAGATTCAATTTTTATGTTTGAAGTTTAGCTAACGGAGTTACACAAAGTGTTGAAAATTTATTGTTTTCCGTTGAAACAATCTGTGTTTTACCGATTTTTAAGAAAAAATTGGGTTATGAGTTTATTGAAGAGCATGGATATTATATTGCTAGACTTCACAGTTATAAAACAATTAGTACTCCCGATTCATATATCCTGATATTCATGGTCTAAGATGTAAAAACTCTTACTGATTCCTTTAAAGGGTTACATGGGTTTCCTCCGGTACAAAAACAGTATTTTTTCAATTTTTTTTTTTCGCATATATGTATAAAATTAAATATTTTATTAGAATTTTTTATTGTTACAAATACACACTATTAAAAAGGAAATTCTGATATTTTGAAAAAGAAAAAGATATTTTAAATTTGGTGATGCGCAATGATAACCCCTTAAAGTATGATTTAAAATTAAAATGCGTGCTTTGGTAAAGCCTTAACTTAGAACTTGAGTAAAGGAAAAAAAACTAAAAATGGATTTTTGGCACACATTTTTACAAAAAAATTTAAATTTAGCCACAGTTTTGCTTACCAACTAGATGTATTCGAAAAAAAGGCTTTCGTCCAAGTCTATAAGAATTTTATCTCAAAAAACCTATGTTAAATTTCATAAAGGCGGTTGAGTTGTTCTCGAGAAATCTTACCAACCGACTTCTAAAACACGGTTTCGAGAAAAACGCGTTTAAAGACGGCGCACTTAGCCTAGCTAGTCTTTAGCCCACAAGATCTCAGGCTGTATCTCCGAATTTATTACTCGGATCACATTGAAAAATTAGGACAATATTCTAAAGGTGTTGTAGAATTTAATAATACAATAAAAAATCGAGTTTTTGAAACCCATGTAACTCCTTAAAAATCAACCAAACTTTTTGGTATTGCAGAGAAGCAACGAAATATAAGTAGGGTTATTCTCGTAACTAACCTCTTCTATATTTTATATTTAATATTTTGAATAGGGTAACATCTGAAGTTCGTAACAATCGACAAACGAATATCGGATACCAAATAAGGTATATAAAGGATTACTCCAAGCTAAGTCGATTTAATCATCTCCATAATACGGCAAATAGTCCCTCAGTTTTGAGATATCGATTTGAAAATTGCATTCCGACCTTTTTTTTTCTTCAAGAATCTGCTCATTTGTCGGAATTGTCGTTATCGGACGACCATATCATATAGCTGCCATACAAGCTTTGTCAAAATCAAGTTCTTATATTGGAAACTTTTTTGTTTGGCCAAATATGTTCCCGAATTTCAGCGTAGCTTATTAATAAAGGCTAAAATCTCGGAATTAATTGTTCAGATTAGACTACTATAGCCTATAGTTGTCATACCAATTGAACAATCTAAATCAAGTTCTTATAAGGGAAAATATTGATTTATATATCATCTTAATGAAATTTAGCATATATCATTGTCCTTGTAAGATAAAGAACGCTTTATAACTACGAATTTACTTGAACAAAATACACTCCGCCATTTCTATGAAGTGCCACACTGTGCACACAATTTCTTTGTCGGTGCCGAACGCACAAAGCATAAAGAGGGTCGCTGTGCTTTCTCAGCAGCCAATCTACGTTTCCTAGCACCGAACATTTCATTAGCGCATATCAATGACGAAGAGACGATTTGTGAACAGATAATACGGACTACTTAAGCAAAGTCGTCAAATAAAGATGAGTAGCACTGTCAGCGAGACCGACAGCTGAGCTAGTGGTGCCCAGTAGTGTTGCTGCAAATAGCATTTTGCACCGGTGTGAGGAGGAAGAGTAAATGAGAGTACTATCAGCACTGAGCTGCTTATTAATTTACTTACTATTTTGTGCTGCTTCGTTTTTGTTATTTTTCATTATAGTTAATAGGCCTCCACTTTAGCGCCAAGTACTCAAGGAATAAATGTAACAACGTAGAGAGTAGTGAGTGAGGAGGGAGCGCCAGAGTAAAGTGCCAACGAATTAGGTTTCAAGCACTTTTGGCACTTTAAGTGAGTCTTTCCAATTTAAAGTCTCCAATTCAGTCACTTAGCTATGAGTGGGCATAAGAAAATGGCCGAAGTGAAATTTCGGTCCGACGCGAGCTTTTGAAGCGCAACTATGCTGAAAAATAGGCAACACTAAACTTACATTAAGCGGGTTGAACACGTTTTAATAGTCGTTTATTTTCATCACTGAAGATCCCCGGCAATGATGGCTACTTGTGTCGGGTCAATGGCCTTTTCGCCTCTCCACTCCCCTTTCGCTGTTACCACATTATTTATTGTATTTTTATCACTATTATTCCGTCATGCCGCCAAAGTAACGGTAACGGCTAGAATAGTTTATAACTTCGCTATCAGCGAATTTAATTCAATAGATCGTTACAGTTTTTATTACTTTATCAAATTACGCCGAAACGTCAATATTTCAATATTGCAAATCGCACGTTCATAAAGTTTGTCTACTTGCCGCTGACATGCCGGCATGCCTTACTGTCAATTATGATGACAGTGCATTTGCGGTACAATAAAAATTCGTTGCCATGACACATCCTCTGTAACTGTGCAGCGCCATAGAGGTGTTTTTATACGCACGTTGCTACCGTTGTCCGGTTGTCACTGCGCTCGTCGCCGTTGTTGAGTGGGTGGAGCTGATAATTGGTTCGCTGTCTATCTGTGGTACGGAGTGCGTATTATCGTTCATTAAACTATTGTCCTTTTCATCATTCAGGTTTTGGGGTGGAATGGTGAGGTGTAATATTGCGGTTGGTAGTAAAATACTCCATAATAATGTACGTGGAATGGGTTTTGATCTAATGAATGGATATGAAATTGAGATGGTTGCTTTTGGCAGTTCACTATTTATTCATGCTAGCGCCATTTATAGTTGCGTCTGTGTATTTGTTGCCACACCGAAATTGCTTTTCTAGCATCATCAACTATTTCAATGTATTTTTATATGATGGTAACGTTTATTTTATTGCCCTAATTTTAATTTGATTTCACCATAGTCAGCGCGAGTGCGCTTATTTAATATTCTAATAAAAAGTTTTTATTTCCTCGGCTCCTTCGTGCAATTGACGGGAATGGAAATCGTCCAGTTTTTTTATATTCACTTATTTTATTGCGGAGCTAGCTAATTTAGCTTTCTTGTTGTTTTTTTGTTTTGTTATGGAAGGTAAAATTTATTTGTACATTGTGTTCATAGCCTATGCAGATGACATATTATCTACGATTTTAACGATGCTCATAAAAGCTCTGAAGAACGAGTACAACCAGACATTATTTTTTTCTTTTTTTTGTAATTTATTCATTGCTCTTGATTTCTGATGTAGATCATAAAAATAATTATTGCACACTTAAAACCTAAAATAATTGATAATTAAAAAAATAATAACAAATACAAAAAAGTCTTTATTTTATTTCAAACGCCATTAAATGTCAGTTTTTATTAAAAATGAATACCTTTGACATTTTAACACGTTTTTATAAACACAGCAAACTCTAACAATTCATTCCCTTCCATTGTGGTCACCTTTAAAGAATGTTGTAGAGGGTGTATCGACAATATTTTTACTCTCGAAAGGACCATATAAAGAAAAAAGAAAATTAATAATTTATATAAAATATGTTTATCCATTTCGAGGTTCCCAATTTTTCTTTAGGAAAACACAAAAACTTCGAAATTAATGTGGAATGTAAATTATCATTCGAAAGAATATTTTTTCACTTTTATTTTTGATGATTATCTTTTTAAATGGTGGTCGCGGCTACGCCTCTGATGGTCTATCCGTTGAGTCCAATTTTAGATAACTCGTTCGAACATTTCGATTGGTATATAGCGAATGACACTTGTGATGTGTTGTTCCAAGTCTTCAATCGAAGAGGGATTGTCCGCATAGACATATTACATATCTACGCAGAAAAAAGTCTAATACGAACTTGGTTGCCAACGACCGGCCCAAAATATGAAATTATCTGCCACCGAAGTGTTGTTTCAATAAATGCATTGATTGATATGATGTGTGGCAAGTGGCGCAGTCTTGTTGAAGGCATCAAATAGTCGGTTATCATAGCGCGATAACGGTCGCCGTTGACTGTTACGTTCTCGCCGGCATCATTTTTGAAGAAATATGTGTAATGATTCCACCGCCCCACAAATCATACCAAACCTTTGTTTTATTCTAGATGAAATGACAGCTTTTAATCTGTTCAAGTTGCTCTTCGTCCTAAATGCAGCAATTTTGCTTGTTTTCATACCTATAATGCCGTCATAATATGACAGCTTGACACAACTCCTACGTTATCTGCCAAAAAGCTCTATTGAAAAAAGTACGTGTACTCAAATCATCCATTATATGCCAATGAGCAAACCCCTATTAATGGATTTTTGTTTTCGTGTCTCCTCCGAATCATCAACTCGTCGTTGTTTTTGGTCAAAAGTTGCTCGCCCGGCACCCACTTTGCATAGAGCTTTCTTATACCGAAATATTCGTGAATTGTGTGATGTACAGATTCAGTTGATATCTTTAGAGAGCCTACTAACTCGAACAACTTGACTTTATGGTCATCCAAAGTATTTTTTTTTTTTTTTGACTTTTTAATGTTTTCGTCGATAACACTATTTTTTTGGCATACACTGCAGTCACGGTCTTCATTTCATAAATTAATGACATAATTCACAAACTAATCATCCGACAACTGTCAAATTTGTAGACGCGCCTTTTAAAAGTTAGGGCTAACTACAAATCGTTTGGGTTCATTCTATGTAATAGCGCCATCTATGGTCAGACTGGGGACTTTTCAGTTGATCACAATGTTCCAACGCCATTGGAGCTACAGCATTTCTTCAATCGAGAAAATTTAAAACTGCAAAACATTTTTTCTTACATATATTTCCTGCGCATTGATTTTAAAGTGAAAATAAATTCCTTTCGAATAAAAACAAACCAAATATCGAAAACGATTTATTTTGTGCAAGAACATTCCGATGTTTTTTATTATATATACCCAGTCAAGCAGAATTTTACGGCCATACTATTCATGTACCTACATATGTGCATATTTTATAACCGTAAAATGTGTTAAAATTCAAGTACTCCCACAAAATGTCAAATTCCCAATACAAGTTCTACAAGATTGCTCAAGAATAATAGAGAAACTTGGTGAAATCACAGCTGCAATGTTGCAACATTATTTCGCCAAACTTCCGCAATGCCCGCATTTTCGCTTTCATAGAGCATCATTAAAATTCATCATGTCACAGCCAAGTGTTTGCAATGAATCCATTGGTTCCGCCAGCACACCAGCAATAAAATTGCTTGACCATGGCAACCTAAGCAAAGTTCGAGATTGAATGAGATTTCGCAGCCAGGCGGCCGGCCGGTGGTATGGTGGTATTCAAATTCGTATCACAGTCAAAGGTTTTAATAAACGAATTTTATGACAAATGCCGGTCGCATGCCAGATCTCAAACATTGGCAAATAAAATATCGGCTCCTTAGCGATGGCATTAGGCCGCCTGCTGTAAAATGTTGGAACCTTTGAGAACGTAGCGCGTGCCGGTAGCTTGGGCTGGCTTTGACTTTATGACAGTGGGGTCGACTGAGTGCTTGTAGCTTTTGTTGTTAGCCATCTGGAGGCATTGTGTTTGATAACAGTTATGAGTGCGTATGTGTGTGTGTGTGCCTTCGTATAAATCTTGCGCGTGGCTGGGCAGCCGCATACTTGTATTGCTGTTGATGGTCGCAGCTGGTCGAGTCCCTTTTAAAAGGCACAAAATGAAATCCTTTTTCCCTTTTATTTACAATATAAACAACACTTGAAATTTCTTGTAGTATAATCACAAAACCACTGTAAGTAGGCAGCAGCTTGGAACGGAGAAGAATGTCGGTGCATGCGAGTGTATACGCACACGCACGCACGTACGTAGATAGGAATAAAAAGAAAGATAACGGCGCTCTAGCAACGGTAGCAATAATGGTAAACGAACGACAAACGACAGGGATAAGAGCAATAATAATAATAATAATAATGAAATATGCTTGCGGCAAGAAAAGCGCATATTGGGCATGGTATTTGTGTACCGACATCAACTGCTTGAACTGACTTGGCTTCTTGCCGGCGACAGATACTCATAGACACACACACACACACCCTCAGATGCATACTCCCTGCGTCTATTGCATATACAGGACACAGAATGGGTGGAGGCACATATTGTTTGGGGTATGATATGCGATATGCGGCTACACACACACACACATAAATACACTTTGTCCTTTGAGTGACACAGCAAAACCGCAAATTAATTACAAAGCGTATTCAAACAGTTATTGACCATAATTCATTAACTATACCTACCACCGAACCCGGCGCACCCCAACCCCATCAGTTAGCAACATTCCAGTGAGCAGCCTTCCATCGCCCCCGAAATACCATAGCGGCATAATTTTACTCTGATTGCTGTATAATACTAACTGTTACAGGCGGTTGATAGGACTGAAGAAATTAATAATTTAATATTTAACCACAGCGCTAAAGCGAAGAAGAAGCGTTTTTGGTTATGGCGAAACCGTCGCACCGCTCCACATACTTTGTTCGCCATTTTTGTATACCCGTACCACGTTGCAAATTACGCCAAATTAGTGTAACAAAAATGTGACAGCATTGAAAGTCGCTCGGCTGTGCATATAACCTATGAATTCGTGACCACAAAGTTCCAAAGTTTTACGGTTTTTATGTCGTCAATTTAATTTTGATATGTTTCTGAAATATTTTATTGCTTAACTGTACGCCGGCCATTGGGCACAAAATGTTGCAGCAATTAACCCTTGTGCGCACTAAAGTATTTATTACGTAAGAAATGAAGTTATGCACCAGTTGTGCAGCGAAATAGTAAGGAAGAAATTTTCATGGAACGAGCACGCTTCATTACTTTCCTTAATATAGTGAAATGCCAAAAATATGGAGAATTAAAAATTGTGATGTTTCCTTCGCTAATTTATTCATTAACGCTTTATGTTATGTTAAAAAATTGTGGTGAATTTAATTATTGAACGGTTTTCATCTTTCCATTACATCGTATGCAAGTGTTTTCTTAAATTTTTGTTGACGTGGATTTAGTATGAGCATGATTTTATAATATTTTGATTTTAACTTTACAGAATAAATGCATGTTTGTAACTAGTATTTGACCTTTAGTTTCGGTTCCTGCGGTTTCGTTTTCATTCGTGATTATTATGCCTGATGTATTTACGATATTATACACAGAAACACTCCATTTAATGAAAAGGTTAATGACAATAAATATCAAACCTCACCAATTTATATTATAATAACTATGGCGAAGGTTAGACTATAAGAAGTATAAATAATATTTAAAAAAATGTATTTTGCTAAGTTGATAGGACTGTCCTTAATTACTATGCCGAACATGTGGGCGATCTGTCAACCTCAGTAGTACGTTGCAATTTTTGCAAGGATAAAAATATCGAACACAGCATTTGTCTCTAATTTTGTATTGCTAACCAAATGTCGTGTGCGGAATAGTTGCGAATATTGGAATATGCTTACAGTCATTCAGTTTTATCAAAAACACAAGTCTACAATTGGTACAAAGCCTTCAAAGACGGACGATAGATTGTTGAAGAAATGCCTCATTCTGGACGAAATTTGAAAATTGTCAGAAAAGATTGTAAGAGAGCTCAACATCTCTCGCGAGTCCGTTTGTTTTGGCTATTTTGTGTATTAAACGCGTTCTTGCTCGAATCCTCCCGATAATGCTGAAATTTTTCAAAAAGAGTACCGTAAACAGGGACATGTTCGATCTTGTGAATTCCGATTCCACATTCATGGAGAGCATTATAACGGCCGATGAGACATGAGTTTATGAGTTTAACTTGCAAACAAGTCAACAATCATCGGCATGGAGGGTAAAAAAAATTCGAAACCACAAACAAAACAAAAAAAAAAAAAAACGCAAAAGCCGCTCAAAAATCAATTTTCTAATTAGCCGTATTAAAGCGTTTCTTTGAGAACATCTCTCGAAAAAAATTAATACCATCGATCAACCAACCTATTCACCATATATGGCTCCGTGTGATTTTTTCTTGTTTCCCAAACTCATGTGCATGCTATGCACAAAACAATAAAAACCATAGTAGTGGGCGAAGATGCATATTCATTTTTCTTAAAAAGTGCTAAAATATCAATTTCTGCAAACTCTACATATTTTTGGCGACTAAAAAGGACTTATTTTGGATTTTTTAATCTGGAAAAAAAAACCGATTTTTTTTTTAAATAAATCTCGATTACATTGTGGAAATTATTATATTATTATTATCTCTTTCTCACTTTTAGATGTAAGTAAAAAGTTTTATATTTTAGGAGATAAGTCATTTCAAAATCAAATCATTTCCCCGCACAAGTTTCATTTTTGTGTTCACTGAATAAAAGAGTGCTACCAAAGGATACCGCGGATACTGAGGAATCAACTGGCTGTTTAACGGAGTATTGTTTACATAGTAATGCCACAGTTTTTCTGAATGAAATGTTACGTAATGAAAAAATAATTTGCGACTTGTCTGATGCCCAAAACAACATTTCGTTGATATGAACTAAAACTAAGTGAACTAAAACTAAGTAAAAACAAAAAAAAAGCACCTCTCACAAGTATTAAAAAAAAAGCCATAAAAAACGAAAATATTTGTACAATGCTTTGAGTATCTATCACTTTTTCTATGGCACATAATTTTAGTATTTAAGTCAAATTATGAATTTTTAATGGATAGAGTACTTCACAAACAAAACAACAAAAAAATTACTGTTTCTCAAAGTAATATTAGAAATACTAGCCGTTGAGACCTCATCTCCCTGGGTGTCTTACAAAAAAGTGCTCTCGCCGTGGACAGCATAACTAAAATTAAAAAACCAAAAATAAATAAAATTAATAAACCAATAAACGAAATTTAAATTTTTTTTCAGATTTTGAACAAAATCTCATATTCAAAAAATAAGTTATAATGAAAAGACAAAAATTTCTTCGTTCAGTAACTAGATAAGGTTATTTTAAAGATGTGAGCACAATTCGAACTAAATCGGTCCATAAATTTTCGAAAAATCGTGTGCACCGACTTCAAAAATGGAGTTTTGAGAAAAAGGCATTTAAAGTTGGTGCGAAACACCGACGTGACCTGATTGGCGGAACTTCCGAAGGGTCTATCTCTTAGAATTTTACCCAGATCGATTCAAAATTTTGGGAGAATATTTTAAACATATTGTACTATCGAATTGTACTAACAAAAAAAAAAATTTTTTTTTTTTTTGAAATTTTCAAACCCACCTCGCCCCTTGAAAGGGGCAAAAATAGATATAAATTGGTATTTTAATATGAAAAAATCTATTTCCGGTTATTGAAAGTTAAAAGCGGCAAAACTGCTAAATAACCGCCAGTATATCAACAAATAAAAACGATCAAACGGCTACACGATTTTGACAAAGTACTTACTTGGTGGCATACTTGTGCCCACAAGATGGCCAACACATGCGTTACGTATACGCAGTGGTGATCATTAACGACGACCACTAGCAGCGTACCTACCCACATATATTTAATTTGCAAAGCATAAATGACAGTTTTATTGATAAAGTTGGGCTGCAACACATACCTACACACATAAACCACATGATATTTATTACAACCGCTGACCACATTTTCGCAGCTACCTTCGACACTGGGTTCTTCTACAACATAACAACCATTTGTACACATATATGTAAATATATATGAATCTTTTGCCGTAGTGATTGTATATATGTAGGTATATGATCATACTTTTCAAGAGTTTGCTACGCCACGAAGAAGAAGTTGTCGATGTGTGTGTTGTCTGTGTGCGCGTGTATATGGTTTGTCGGAATGTTATTAATAAAGTTTTTTCCCTCCATTTTTCATTTCAGGCTTTGCTACACACTCACGATGTTGTTGCCCGAGACGTTTACGGTGAGGAGGCACTGCGCGTCACACCGCCACCAATGGTACCCTACATTAATGGCGACGAAATCGATAATGTGGACAACGGCGAATTGCAGCACGTAACCCGAGTGCGTTTAGTGCAATTCCAGAAGAACACCGATGAACCAATGGTGAGTACAAACAATGTCGCAGTCACAGGCAAGCCTCGCAGCTAAAATCGTCTGCGCTCAATGACAATTCTTTTGCTATTTAAGATATAAAGATATGAATGAGGCTCTTAATAAGATTTATGTGCAACACACTCACATGTATGTGTGTAACATATATGTATGTATGTAACGCGTTTGTATGTGTCTTTTGCAACAAGCAATTGTGTCTACTCAGCGCTAATTTTATAATTGTATAAATTTCTTAAGGGCATAACGTTAAAAATGACCGAAGATGGACGTTGTATTGTGGCTAGAATAATGCATGGTGGCATGATACACCGACAGGCAACGCTGCATGTTGGCGACGAGATACGGGAAATTAATGGTCAGCCTGTTCAACATCAATCTGTGGGCCAATTACAACGCATGCTGGTGAGTGTCCTGCAAACATACATCCATTTATTTATTTATGCTGCGCTAACGGTTGAATAAATCGAAGTAATGAGTACTTATATGCTTATTTCATTTCCATATTTTCGCTCTTTTTGTTTATTGTTACAGCGTGAAGCGCGTGGTTCGGTTACCTTTAAAATAGTTCCTTCTTATAGAAGTGCTCCGCCACCCTGCGAGGTATGAATATTTATTTAATCATGTCTTTGAAAAGTATATAGCTTTCGCCGATACCATTTCTTTTAGTTTAGCGCATGTAAATTCAAAAAAGAAACAAAAATAAAAACAGATATGTAATATGTCCTTAATGAGCACATTCCACGGCGTAACGACACTTAATAATTGAAATTCAATTAAATGCACTTAAGTATTTAAGTATTAGTTTGCGCACTACTCCATATTTATATTCTTCTTTTGTTTTACAATAATTGGCTAATATCCTTTTATTTGTATACTTATTTAAAAAGTTAACTTTTATTTTCGGTATCGAATTTCCTATTAATTGTAGTTGATTTCTCATAATGTGTTTCTCATATTTTCCATTAACATTACTTTTACATTTCTACACTCATATACAAATGCAGCTTTTCAGGATAAGACCAACTCCAGTACTTGTAAGTAAAATCAACATCATTGTAGCTATTTCTATTAATTGATTACTTAAACAAGTGCCGCATAACGACAGTCATATAGTATTTGTATTTTGAAGAACTTTCACTAAGTACACTTTTTTAAAGCGCGTCAGTTTTGTAATTTTGTAAATTGTATAGTACATTTTATTCGTTAGCTTTCTTCAATGTCTCTTAGACGGGATACACTTAAAATACCGAATTTCAAAATGCCGACACATCAAAATACCGACAAATCCGAACCGAGAAAACTCAAAATGCCGGCATGTGAAAAATATTTTATCTTGTCTGCCTATATTTCTATCGAAGAGCAGAAGAAGAATTCTGCTGACTAAGGGTTATGATCCTGATCGTGTTCGTGATCGAAGGCCGAAGGCCGAAGGCAGCAGAGCCTCGAACAAACAACGCCACTTTTTCTTGATTTGTCGGTATTGTGAATTGTCAGTGTTTTGATTTGTCGGTGTTATGATTTGTCGGGATTCTAAAATTCGAGATTTTCGGCATTACATTATACACCCCTCTAAAACGACTGGTCAATTAAGAAAATATAAAAAATATGATTTATGCTGATGTTTATAAAAACTTCTGTAGCATTGCAACAAATAACACAAAATATATGTAAAATTGTATAAAAAGTTAACTCAAATTTCTTACCTCTCAAGTGCCTCTGGAACATTACAATCTACATACATTAATTACATAAAATTTGCATGACGACTTGTGAAAATAAGCAAAGTCGGTGGATAGCCATGTTTACTGCATATTTTCCAAAAATTGGCGCCATGGCCTGTTCACTTTACCAACATTTTGGAGTTTGAAGCAATAAGTGAAATATATGAATGATGAAGAATAAAAATTAAACGGCACACTTATTGTGGCAGCATAAAAAGCGATTTTTGAGAATTAGAAATAATATTGTATCAATAATTTTTAAATATTAGGGGTTTATTAATACAAAATATAGCATGTGGAAACCATTGTTATAGGGATCGGACTTGAACAATTTCTTGAGATATTGCACCATTGCCTTAGACAATAAAAAGCTTTATTCCAATCGTTCGTCTGTATGACAGTTACATACTTACATATATGCTAAAGTGTTCGATGTCGGTGGTTCCGACAAATGATAGATTCTTTAGGAGATGTGTGCAAAATTTCCGATCGATATCTCAAAATCTGAGGGACTAGCATGCGTGTATACATACGGACAGATAGACAGGACTAAAGTTCTAGTATGTAATTTTTACATGTGTAGACTGTCAAAATATGTAAAAACAAATCTTTTTCCGAAATTTCACCGCGTTTGTCCGGAAAATAAGTCGATTTAAAAAAATTTATTGAACCAATCGTTACAATTCTTTAAAAATTGACAAAATAGGCTGGTTCTGCGTCGATGCAGCGCTGCCAGCGTGATTTTCGTTGGTTAGGTAGCTATTTTCAAGTAAGGCGGTGTGACCCGATTGACCCTTCGTTTGAGTCTCCTGAGCACTTCCACGTAAAACTTGGCGTTGACAATTTGTACAGGAGAAACAAATTTATTTTGGACGATGCCATTAATGTTAAAATAGACAATGAGCATCGTTTTCACTTATGATTTGTTCATTCATCAGCGACCTCTTCAAAGGCTTGGCTCCAAAAAGGCTTGGTGCCACCGAAACCCACCACTGCTTGCTAAAGCAACATCTGGGTAAGCTTACTTGATCATATCAAACGTCTTAGTCGCAGAATTACCTACTTTCATCGCGTACTTCTAGGTGCTCGGAGACAACTGACCAGCGCTCGATCGCTGGCTAGGAACGCCCTCTACCGAATCCAGTCTCGCACTCTCCGAAGTACAGTCGCGGCAGAAAAAAACCAGTCCTGCGCTCGATCGTTGGCTAGGAACGCCCTCTCCGAAGTACAGTCGCGGCAGAAAAAAACCAGTCCTATTACTTTCCGCACCAACCTTGAAGGGGTTTTTATAAAGGACTGGTTTTGGGCTGGAACTTGTCTCCTAAAGAATTACCAAACAGTTTAGTCTCTCCAAATGGCAGATATTCTGGTTCATTGATAACTTGGACTACTGAGCGGCGAAACCTACTTCTAGCGGCATCTTCTCCGCGCTACCGCCTAGATATAGATATGTGAGACGGCGAATAAACACATTGACCTTTCTCACGGATGTATCTCAGCTCAGCGAGCTCAATCAACCCTATTTCTGACTGCCAGTCCACTGTAGTGTCTTTCAAGCAAGGTAGCAGCAGATGTACTCCTTTGAAGTTCGGTTTCTTTGAGTTCGCTGATTGTAAGTTCAAAGTTAGTCAAGAAAAGCATGACCTAGCTCGTAGTAGCATCAAACTACTTTTCGATATTAAATATGTCTGGGAATTCTCGCAAGTTGCAAAGCGGTGGAGCTTGCAATGAAGGGTTGGAAACTAGCAGGGTTTCCCCTTCTTCATGCATTTGGGGGCTGGATCAAACCGCAAGTTGTTAGTTTTGTGGGATTGCGAAAGCTTTCTGGCCCAGATGTTCATTGAACTGTTAGCTCTGAGTAAGGCTCACATTGTCGCAATGATAGGCGTCATATACATTATGCCATTGTTACTCACGCGATGAAGCTAAAGATTTTGGAGGGCGCAACTTGCTAAGCTAAAGCAGGCTCTAGATGTTTTGTCGATAAGCGGCGATCTTTTTGATACGCACATAAGAGTTCTAGGCATCATAAAGTACAACGGTCTCTAGATATCCATTGTTGTTTTGTGGCCTCTCGAAAATCAGCCTATTTACCTAACCTAACTTAAATAATTAATAAATGGACCGAACATGTGTGCCTAGTAAACCAATAATATTTTATAAAGCCTTTGTAAAAGGAGCTTTTAAGCCATTCTATTTAATTTATTATTCATCACAAATTGCTGCATCGGCAATGACATCAAATTTAATTGATATTCTGAAAAGTAGAATTTTCTTATACAATATTTTAAATGAACACGAATTTCTCGTGCGGCTGATTACTTTGAAAGCCCCATTAAAATGCATAGTAATAATTAAAATCTTAAAGACCAAAGCCATAATTCGCTTTTTGTTGCCTTCCATTATCAACACATACTATCACAGATGATAGTCAAATAAGAAGTTAACAAAGTATCGTTCATACTTTAACACTAAATTTTCACTTACACACACACACCTACATTTATTTATGTTAGTTACAAAGTAGCGCTGCTTCTTTCTTCAAGCGTATAGTCAGTGAAGCGGCATTAGCAGTTAGTGGGTGTAAAAAGATCAAAGTGTAACACAAGCAGCATTTTGTAAGGCAAAATGAAACCGACATTTAATTTTTATCCTCTTATTTGCAGATATTTGTGCGTGCACAATTCGATTATAATCCTTTAGATGATGAGCTTATACCATGTGCTCAGGCAGGCATCGCATTCCAAGTCGGTGATATTTTACAGGTGAGCGCATTCACACGCCACACTACAAACTAACACTCATAATAACTAAGCAGTATGCCACTGTTGCATAGCACACGGTTGATTTGATAACGATAGTGATTAAGGAAGGGCCAAATTTTTGGTTGTGCCTTTCGTGCCGCACACTTAATGTGTTGTGGCATCAACCGCAAAATGCGATGATGGAAATCGAATATTATCGTGTTATTAACAAAGTGTGCGCATGCATATGCACAGAGACATACATAAATATATATATATAGGATATGCTAAATTGATTTGTGTAACTTAGATTAATCTATTCATTTATATTTGATTTATCTCATTAATAAGATTATAAGCAAAGACGACCATCATTGGTGGCAGGCCCGATTAGATACGGTCGGTGGTTCGGCCGGTTTGATACCGTCGCCGGAGCTGCAGGAGTGGCGTATCGCATGTAATGTTGCGGATAAGACCAAACAGGAACAAGGTGAGTGGCAATCGCCAACATAATTAACACATAGCACGCTTACCACACTCTCTAATTGTGTACTCCTTCGCCTCCGCGATGTGGAACTTATATGTAATTGGTTGTTGATTGTAAAATTTAACCTCTAACAAATTATACTCGCATATACATATATTAACTGTGTATATGTATTATAAAGTATTGTACGTCTATAACATGTATGTGCTGTAGTTGAAAAATGTATTTCTGAACTCAATTTGATTACCTTAACCCGTGTGTGCGTCTAGTTAATATATATGTGAAATTTATATTCTTTAGTATGACCTCTGACCCGATAAATTAGTATGATTTAGTATAATATAAGCATTGTTTTTCGTTGCCAAAAAAACAAAAAGTTTAATTATGCGGCATTGAGTAATTCAAATTGAACAATTATTTACAAACCGAATAGATAGGCGAAAGTGGCAAATGTCGGCCAAACCGTGTGTGTCAGCGACAAATTAATGCGAAATAAACATGTCTATTCAAATTGTTAACTGCGCTGTGTTACGCAAGTATTCAATGCCATTAATTATTTTCGACGGTAATTTCTTTTTTTTTTTTTTTTGTTTTTTTTTTTTTGGGTTTTCAGTTCCTTCTATTTATATTCTATTTAACTTGTATTTGTAATATATGTAAATGTATGTATGTATTGTATAGTCAATCATGCCTCTAGTTAAACTTGCCTATTGTGTTATGTTGTGATTGTCTCCCTTCTCTTATCCACATTACATACATACAATTTTGATCTCATTGTAATGATGATGTCATGTTGCTGATAAACATATCTTTGATAACACAAACTAAAATCGAAAAAAAAAAAAAAAATGTTGGTGATGATGAATAATGTAAAATACAATAAAACGCATATTAACCATAATGATAAACAGGAGAAGGTGCCGCTGGCTGTTCCGCCCACGCCGATGGGTGTGATGGATCGACAGGTAGTTACCGTATACAATCACCCATGCAATCGCTACTTAACCCCAGTTGTATAATTCTCATACACCAATTACTCGCTCACTCACGTCCTGCCCAAGTCAACCACACACGCTCACAAACGCACACACACACTCTTTCTTATAGTTATATCCGTATCGTGCATAAAGTGAATTTTTCCAATAGTTGATTGATTTAGCTACTACTTTTTACTTGCCAGCATACGCTACTGTTGCTCACGGTTCGTGCGGTTTTCGAGCCGTTTACACTTTGTGTTTGATTTAAGTAGTTGAAGACCTAGAGTAGACTTGCACCAAACTTATTTGCCACTTTTGTTGCTTCGCTCGAAAGCCATTCCCAATGTAGATTCCAATGGCTGTCACATTAAAAAAAATTAAAAAAATACATTTTGGGGCACATTTCTCCAGCTCATCCCGTGCACAACTCATTACACCCAATCACGCACACTACTGTTTCCATAAATTAAGATTTAGTTGGTAATTTCAAGTCCTTATGCCACATTTATGCAGTGTTTTTACTTAGAATCCCATTTAGTAACCTATTGGTTGCCCTTCCTCGCATAGTATTTAATTCTCATAGTAATTCTGTATTTATCACTTATTAAGTACAACTTCAATATATGTAAATATTACTAATTAAATAAATTAAAAATTGTATATAGCATAGTTGGAATAGTCGTTGTACATTGTGACAAAAAAGCATCCGGAAAGGACTATCCTTAATTACTATGCCAAATATAAGCGTGATCTGTCAACCATTTTGTTTACAGCTTAAGTTGGTACGCCTCAGTGTGCGTTGCGAATTTTTCAATGGATAAAAAATATCGATCAAATAATTTGTGTCAAATTTTGTACTTCTAAACAAATTTCGTGTGGGGAATCCTTGCGAATGTTGAGAAAGGCTTACGGTAATTAAGTTTTATCAATAACAAAAGCATACGAGTGGTACAAAACTTTCAAAGACGATGGAGAAATCGTTGTAGACATAACATTTTCTGGACGGCAAAACAATTGTCATTATTTTTTTCGATATTCCGGCCGGAATTTTGGAAGAACAATTCATGGATTTTACACGATGATAAACCATCGTATCGAGTCACAATTGTGACCATATTAAAAGACAATAACGCATTGAGTATTTTCGCTTGTTCCCCAAACTGAAATTGCCCTTCCGTGGAACCCGTTTTGTGTGGATTGAAAAAATAAAAAAAATTCGCTGAAGATCATCTTAAAAAGGGTTTATGAAAAGTTTTTTGAGGACTGGAAAAATCGTTGGCATAAGTGTTTTACATCTGGTAGAGATTACTTTGAAGGCAACAAAATAAATTTTGATGAATAATTAAATATTTTGCGATATATTTACAATTTCCAGAGACTTTTTTGTCACAATGTAAACTATAAATTTTCATTCTGCGCCATCGTGTGTACTGATAAATAAGTGATTAAGTAGTTTTCTGAATTTTAAAAAAACTTTTTAAATTGTAAAATGGTAATTTTTAAATTTTGGTAATCAATTTTCAACAATGGCTTATATTTGAATATACTAGAATATATTAAAATAGTACGTTAAAATTTGCTATTAAGGTTAATGTTGTAAATGGACTTAATTTCATATAAATATTTAAATCGAGTTAGTTGTATAAGTCAAAAACACATAATATTGGAATAGCAGGGCTGATAATTTGGGTTTCTTCCATTGTACTATATACTTTAACAATCATGTCATCGAATAACCTTCGTTAAATATATGAAAGACTGAGTCATTACATAATCTATTCATCACAAAAAATGTTGAGATTTCCAAAAAGACAAAAAAAAATTAGGGAAGGATCTTAAAGTGTGTCAGAGAAATGAGAATTCTACCACATTGTCAGCAGAAACATTTTTCCTTAAAATATGCCTCAGAGGAGGTAAAATTGGACAATACCTGAGTTTTAAGGGGGCCGGAATGCTCACTTCCATAGCGGATACTGTCGATTCAATAGTAAAGTATGAAGTTTTTGACATTTTTTTGTGCTTTACATTTAATGAAACGGCTATTGTTATCGAAAAGAACCTTCTTCTTTTTTATTTATTTATCGGTTATAGCCGAGTTTACAGCAGCGTGACAGTCGTTCTTCCTTTTCGCTGTTTTTCTCCAAATGGAGATTCCAAGTGTATCCAGGTTCTTCTCCACCTGGTCTTTCCAACGTAGTGGAGGTATCGCAGAGCTAGAGAGTTCGAAGTTATGACTGTCAACACTGAAGTGGGAGTCAAGTCGCGAGTAAGATGACTATTTGTTTAATGACAGGAGATATTTTATTTTGCCGTCATTCAATATCCTATTAGACCTATTTGCTTCGCTTCCCTATCCAGTCTGAAAAAGCAGAACTAACGATGCGGATGTTAGGCCACTGGTATCAATATCAGCGGCGTACGCCAGTAGCTGTATACTTTTATATAAGATTGTATCTTCTCTATTTAGCTCTGCAGCTCGAATTATTTTCTCAAGGAGTAGATTGATGAAGTGGTACGATAGGGAGTCGCCTTGTCTGAAACCTCGTTTGGTATCGAACGGCTCGGAGAGGACCTTTTTCCATTTCTCTGGTACTAGTCAGAATAAAATAGCAATCATCGTGCTGATTTACTGTTTTCCGCTATATCATTGGCACAGCAATATATAAATGTATATAGAAACAGGCCTTTCCTATTATACAATTCACAATGGACAATGTTTTTAACAATGGAATAAGGAATTCAAAACCCTTAATCACATTCTTGTTAGAGAAATTATGTCACACAGTGTAATTTACAGAAGATACAATATTTCAAAAAAGGTTTACAGGTTAAGTGCGGTAGGTTGTAGAATATTTACAATTTATTATTATTAAAATTTTCGATTGAAATGCGGCCTAGGAACATGTTTAAGTACGAGCTTGTATGTATTTTAAAAATATGAAATTTTTGATGTTTGCTTCAAAACAGAATTATGGACTTTGCATTGCTTGCTGACAAAAACTAAATCACAATAACGCATGGCCAATATTTTTTCAGCATGAAAACTTCTTTTTGGGAAATACACACACTCCCTGAATTTGACTCTTACATTTTTCCTCGACACTTTGCCGAGCATTTGCTTTAATTCGCTTCTTTTTATTCACAGTAAATTGTTCGATCTTCGGGCGTAAGAAGAAACAATGTCGCGACAAATACTTAGCTAAACACAATGCCATATTTGACAACTTGGATGTGGTCACATATGAAGAGGTTGTAAAAGTGCCAGGTATGCATTGCCCTTAACGGTTTAAAATCAAATTATATGCAACTAAATATAAACATTGTTTTACTGTTAGTCGGTGATCCAAACTTTCAACGGAAAACGTTGGTTTTGCTTGGTGCGCATGGTGTGGGTCGCCGTCACATTAAGAATACACTAATTTCCAAGTATCCCGATAAATATGCATACCCCATACCACGTGAGTATACTATTTGTATAAAAATGAAAATATAAATTATATTTATTAACTTTCGATATGCTTGTAGATACAACGAGACCTGCAAAACCGGAGGAGGAGAGTGGACGCAGCTATTACTTTGTATCGCACGACGAGATGATGGCCGACATTGCTGCGAATGAGTATTTGGAGTATGGTAAGTGCTCGACTTGAAGGTTTGCCGAACTAATTTATATAAAATCGCTAAATATTGTATTTTCATTAAAGGCACTCATGAGGACGCCATGTACGGCACCAAACTGGACACCATACGTCGCATACACACCGAAGGCAAAATGGCCATATTGGACGTTGAGCCACAGGCGTTGAAGATTCTACGCACTGCAGAATTTACACCCTATGTCGTGTTTATTGCGGCGCCATCATTACAAAATATCGCCGATGTAAGTCGCAACAAATCATATTCGTAGCAATCGTAATATATTTTGCTATTTTCATTTGCAGTACGATGGCAGTTTGGAGCGTTTGGCAAAAGAGTCCGATATGTTACGTCAATTGTATGGACACTTTTTCGATTTGACGATCGTAAACAACGATATAAGCGAGACAATTGCCACGCTGGAAGCGGCCATCGAGCGTGTACACACCACACCACAATGGGTGCCAGTTTCATGGTTGTACTGACAAGACAGTGAGCTTGAGTGTCCCGACTGCTTAGAGGGCTGTGACTGTGAATGGGAAGCATACGCAGCCGGTGCCCAACAACCAAATACGGGCCTCTTCTGAACTATTACAACAAACAATAGTAAATCTAATAAAAAAGCACCGTTCAAGAACATCACTTGGGGAAATCAACTTACATATATACACACGCGTATACCGAGGAATGATTATTAAATAAGAATTAAGGCAAGATGCATAAGTAAAAAAACAAAGCAAACGGAAAAGTTCAGAAAAAAAAGAAAACATAAAGACATATTTACTTGCAGCAGTGCACAAAGTGACACCAGCAAATACACACGAAACACAAACATACACTAGTTCGTAGAAAAATTTATAAATGAAAATTTGGGTGCAACAACATTATAAAACAATATAGTATAGTATAGGCAATAAAGAAATAAAGAAAAATTAAGCATTAACACTTAAACACGGACATACATACATTCCAAATAATTGAAAAGACAACGTAAAATAATTGAGCATGTCTGTTTTGAGTACACGCATACACAAGAACAGTGCAGCAGAAACTTTGAAACCTAAAAATTTTCACGTCTTGAGCATTTTTTAGCACACGAGTAATTTTGCTTATGAGTAGCTGGTAATTAATTATTTTGCTTTCAATAGTGTAAACTTGCAAGGGTTGCAATTTTATTTTTTTTTTTTAAATATGAGTTAAAAATTAAATTTATAATTCCGGTTTATTGAATGGCAAATTTAATTTTTAAGCATACATAAAGAAAATATTATTTTTTGTTTTAAAAAAAAGTAGTGAAAGTAAAACCGAACAATGCCTTTAACACACAGATGTCTAAATCTGTCTCTTATACACATCTAGATGTGTATAAGAGACAGTTATATATTATATATATTTAGATTAATACAATGAATCGCATAAAGTCAGTAAAACCAAACCAAACCAAACAACAACAACAAAGTGAAACAATACAGTTAAAAAAAGACAAAAAGAAAAACAAGAATAAAACACTAAATAAGAATTAACGAAAAGCAAAGAAAAGAATGAAATCCACAAAATTAATTAAAAGAAAAAAAACATGAAATACACCAAAAATAAATTTAAACAAAACGTGTTTTCTTTGCCGCNATTTTTCGGGTTGCTTTCCCTAGGGTTTGCGATTATTTTGTTGAAAATTGAAATCCAAGTTTTTGGGTGTAAAAGAAGAAGATATTTTTTAATTAAAAAATTTGAGCAATAGATAAAAAACGCGATAAATTAAAGCAATTAAATATTGATTAAAAATTATACTTCCATTTTAATATAAAAGCACGCAAACGGTAAAAAGCGGAAACTCTAAATCACTTTTTTAAGCTTTAATTATAATTTTTGAATTAAACAAAAACGTATTAAATATTTACTTGTAATTCCTGATTTTTGGGATTAAAATCTTGTGCATAATTTTTTTTTTTTTGTTTTTAAATTTCTATTTTCGGGATTACATTTTGTTTATTATTTTAATTAAATTTAAATTTTTTTTAATTTTCCAATCTAGTTTTTGGGTTTAAAAACTTAAAATTTTTTAAATTAAGGTTTTCCAAGGTTCAACATAAAAAAAAAACTTGTGATGCTTTTTGTGGTATTAAATTTTTTTTTTTGTTTTTGTCATAGCAATGTTGCACGTGTGTTAAATAGTGGCAAGTTGTGAAATTTTCGAAATATAAAGGACTTTATTTGGTACTTTGTTAAGTTTACTCAGAGCAATTGTTAAATGTTTTATTTATTTCAAAACGCTTATGTAAAGTAAAATATTTATACATGTGTACACACACACATACACAAGTACTTGTTAAATTAATTTAATGTAACTTTTAATTATAGTACTTCTTAAAATGAACTATTTGCAATTAAGTGAAAGAGAACTTGCAAAGTATACTGCATATAATTAATGATTAAAATTTTACGAGCGGGTACACAAACACAATAAACTAAAAGTATTATTGAAAAGTATTCAACCGATGCAATTAAGAGTGTTTCAAAATAAGAGTCACAAAAAGCAAATTAAGTAAATTTTAAATGAAAATCATGCAGTTGTAAACAATGAAAGTAAAACACAAAGTAAACAAGTAAAAAGAGTTATAAACAAAGAACAACAACCAAATAATATTTGCACTTTTTAACAAAATAATACAAAATGCATAATAAACAAAGTAAACGTTGCAGAGAAAAAGTTTACGAGCAAGCAAGTTTGCTGAGCTTTAACTCTGCAGCACAAGTCAGTCTAATGCAACGTGAAGAGCAGTGAAGTAAGCACAAAAACAAAAAAACAAATAACGATACAATTAAAGCATTCATACACACATCTACACATATAAGAATTAAATGAAATAAAAAAGCACATGAAAAATAGTTAATAAATAAAAAGCGGTAAAGAAGRGAATCATAGTAATAATTTTAGTAAAGTTACTGTCAACCGAATACTAAAAACAAAAAAAGGAAAAATAAAAATRTAAATGAAAAACAGTAAATTGTAAACCAATTAAAAAATATTCGAAACGCGGACACACAGGTATGCAATGAAAAGATAATCGTACAAGTATATTACGTACATATGTACATGCATTAAATATTTGAGAACCGTTACATGGAATCGTTAAGAACGTTGAGAGAAATGGTAATAATTTGATTACAAATAACTCAGGTTGAATTATTTCAAAATGTGAAAGCAGACAACTGTAAATGTATTGAATTTTTTCCAATAAACTAACTAAGAGAATCTAACACAAAGCCCCACCAGCAGCATGTAAACCCTTCTATTAAGGCAACACAAATGAAGATCATCACGGCATCACGTCACTGCATATATGTAAGTGTTATCCTTTACACGCTTTTATACGTGACATAAGCACACATTTAACGCTGCAGGCTGTCATAGCGAAATCACATGCACACTCATACATACATATGTACATTTCGGTACGTATAAGCTTCAGTTTCTGGCGCGGGCATTATTTCAAGTCACTATTGAGTACAATACTAACAGCTTTTCCCATTTTAAATTTATATGCTTTCAATGTAGCAATTTCAGAAATATTAATTTTTATATATAATATATATTATTTTTTTTGTAATATTTGCACTCGGTTGCTGTTCATTTACATATAAGCAGAAAAAAACTTATTTAATATGAAAAACTGTTTGCAATTTAGCGACAAATTTACATATGTACATATGTATATGCAGGGTTGAGATTTTTTTTTTTTAATTTTCATTTCATTTTCTGTGTGAAAGATTAAATTTTTAAATTTAAAATTAAATTCCCAATTTTCAACACAGATTTTGTGTTCAATACGTTGTTGGGATTAAACATTTAATTTTTATTGATAATATGGGTTTTTTTTTTAATTTTCATTTTTCTAAAATAAAAAGAAATTTAAATTTATAAATAAATATTGAAATTTTTATTTGTATTCAAAGTTTTTTAGTATTAAAAACTGAAAATTTTAACTTTTTATTTTCAAAGTGAAAAGCAAAACATATATTCAACATCAGAATTGAAAATAGATAAAATGTGAACATAATATGCTTGGAATTCAAATTTTTTTCAATCCGGTATTTGGGCTTGAACATTTAAGAATTAGTTTTTATTAATTAAAAATTAAAAATATATTTTAACCTTGATTTTGCATCCAATATATTGGGATTAAAGATTAAATTTTTAATTTTATTTCTGATGATTATGGGATTGAAAGTTAAGTGGCGGAGATATGTGAAATAAATTTTGAGAAAATTCCAAAATCCTAAAAATTTACAATTTACATATACTCGTATGTGCATATATGTATGTGTGCATTTTTTCATTTTAATAGTAAATCTTAATGTAAATGTAAATTTAATCTTAAATTTTAAATAAATTTTTAATTTTTTGTATTCTTCTTTAAATTTGTTTTACATATTTTAGAAACTTAAAAATAAATTGTACTGTTTTTCCTTGGAATTGGTTGCCATTACTGGAATGTGTTGTTTTACCAATAATTACTACTTATAAACTCTATCCATATATTTAAAACTGCCGTTAGTGCATATATTTCATTTCATTTAATTTAATATTTTTGTTTTATTCCATTTTTAGTTTCATTACTTAACCATATTCATGTCATGAATAGTATGGAAAGAAAACTAACAACAAAAATTGTCAAAAAAAAGTACATCATACATACATACATATATGCAATTATTTCATTAGTGACTTATCATTTCACCCAATCAACCACAAACGTGAGTAGATACACAGCATACCTACACACATACATGCATACATACTAATCCAACAGACAAATATATTTACCGTATTTCTGAGCTTATTTTGTAGTTTTTGAGAGAACAAAAAAACTTTTGTAAGTATCTTTAAGATTCTATGGTTTCAAAGGGTTGATGATTGTAATCGAATATTTCAGCAAATTTAAAGAGAGATAATTAAATAAAAACGCGAACGCTGTAATACTACTCTTGCTATGAAGTTGGAAGGGGGAATGTGAAAAAGTTCCCCCCCAACACAATGAATAGTAACTGTACTTCACACTACTATGCATTAAATTAATTGTTAATTTCAAAAGTTATATACACTTTCTAACTAAGAGACATAAGCTAACAAACATGTGCTGCATGCATGTTGGTTAAACACTAAAACAAAAGCAAATAAGTCATATAAAATAGGCGGTAAAAAATTGACTAAGAAGTGGTTGAGGCCATTTGAAAACTGTTGCCAAACTAAACTTAAATCGCTCAATTTACGTTTTACTAAAATGAAACTAGATTACAATTAGATTTAAATAGACTACTATATAGACTAGGAAGATGCCTGGTTAAGGAGCTAGTTGGAAGTCCAAGTCCCACATCCTGCCACAACATTGCTGTACATTCCCTCATCAAAAGCAAACACAGCGTAACTTCTCATCTCTTATATGTATGTTTAACCGTTGTTTTCCACCCTATGACCACCCTCCTGCCTTAGTTCCGCACCACCTCGTCCATTTTACTGCAATGTTCTTTTATAGTGAAAATATACAGCTGCTTAGATGCTTACTTAAACAGGGCGTGGTAGCAATTATGATTAAGTATGAATAACATAATACGAGTAGGGGGAATTTTACTCAATAACGGTACTTAAATTAGCAATTCAAAGTAGGTTTTCATTACAAAAAACGCTAACATACAAACATGCATACTTATAAATTATCACTAACGTACACACTACTAGCGACATTGACAAAATTAATATACATTTAATACATTTATAGAAAATCACTGCTTTGAGAATCAAAATTACACATACAAACGCGTAGAATAAAATTTGACGAAAAACGAGCAGCCGAAAAGCGAACGCACTTTACGCTAAAGAGCCAAGCACACACTTTTGTCCCTTTGAGTGAAAGTCATGTTTATTAAAAATCGGGATGCATAAATGAATATATATATTTACATGTACAATAAACGAGTAACGGCGGCAAGAACTTGAAGCAGCGCTTGCTTGCATGTCATTATTAGAATTTATTTTCGAAACACTTTAGAATAAATAAATTTAGCATTATTTCAATGAAATGAATTGAAATTTTAAGAAATCATAAGTTGTAATGGGTACCTTAGCTGTACGGGGGTGTAATTTAATTCTGGCTATTCGTAGAAAATGGCTTAAACATTAATTTAATTGTTGAAAGTTTTTTATTAGAATTATCTATACACACATATTTTCTTTTAAATGCAACTCATCAAAGAAACAAAAAGAAAAGCGTCAATCATTGCAACAACACTAAAAATCGAGTTTGAAATATGTACATACATACATACATGCATATGTAGCTCACACATACATATGTGTATGTGTTCAACAGTAATATAAAGCCGTTAAAAGTAATACTAAAATAATGAAAAAACAGTTGTTATTTAAGCAGAATTAAAGTTAAAGAAAATAAAATTAAT